>NC_081446.1:10888897-10927655 GCF_007210705.1 Tigriopus californicus
AAAGGGGCTTTACGTTTTCCGATCGACGTGACGCCAGTGCATTGGGCAAAAGTTTTTGAAGATTTTCATGGCTTATTCCGTTTTGGACACAGCCTCCGCTCGGTATGATATATTTCTCACACCTCTCCGACGATTCTACATATTAGATTAACACTTATGAAGTGTTAACCGTGGCCTAAATTGCTTCTTGTACACGATACCTGACCAGCTCTACGTTCAGGGGCAATTGTGTCTAATTCAAATTCTTTATTAAACCAAATGTCTCATGACGTGACTTGTTAGAAAATCAATCAAAAGCAGTATATCATGAGTATATTTTTGGGGGAAAATCTTGTAAATTTTCCCCATCTCTAGCTATTACACATAACGGACAATTGTAACAATTGTAATTGTAACGGATTTAGTCCATAACAAACGAAACCCAAATGATTTCTTAAATATCCCTTGTTTACAATGTTCAAAACACAATTTCCATGCTCTAAACTCCAAGAGCATGTCATCCTCGTGAATGACCGCGGGTCCGTCCATTTGTGTTTTTAAAAGCCGTAACTATTGCAGAAAGCTAACACTAAATAATCAATTGAACCGCTTTTGACTTATATTCCATTTATGATCCACGCTCTTGTCATCGTTGCCCACATGTACGGTTACTACTACCAAATGTGTTTCTCATTATCGGTTTCTTTTTCATTTACTACAGAGTGCGGAACGCACGGAAGAGAAAACTCGGAGAAACTCTTCAGCCTCGACAGTTGTTTTATTAGCATGCTCTTCTTTTTGTTCAAAGCTCTCGAGGTGCGTAGGCCAGGGATTTTCTTAAGTACACACTTAACGTACTTCTAGCACTACCTCTGTCCATCCAGGAAGGCACTACACAACCAGGGCTAGGGAAACGACTGACAGCAGGACTGTTGATTGTTAAAAAATGGACGCAAACGATGTCCGGGATGAGGCAAGGAAGATGATGGCAACAGGAAAGTGAGAAGTCCCCCCCCCCTCCCATGGACAAGAATTCACTCTCACTCTCACTCTCCTTTATCCAATCCAAAGTACTCCAACCAACCAACCGCAGTTGAAAAAAGTGATATGCATTCATTGAAATCATGTGAGCGAAAAATCTCAAATTAAAAGTCGAGCTGGTCATTCAGACGGAGTTGGAGAGAAATTTGGTACTTGATACCACATTACCAGTAAAAAGTATAAATAATCTTGAACAAGTTTTTTTTTCTTAACCACAATCAGACTTTCCTTTATTTGGATAAAACTGATTTCCCTAGATTTCTTCCCGAGAAATTATCTCATCCAAATGTCCTGACCAACGCCATATACCGTACGTACAGTCTACACTTCAAAAGCAGCATATGATTGGTACGAAGTGCATGGTTGTTGTAGAGCTAGATGGTTATAGTAAAGCAGTTTCGGTCCTACAAACCAGCAACAACAACAGATGGTGAAGAACTGGAAAAAATCGTACAGTGTGGCCAAGGGTAAGTTGGATAACCAGGATTCCACTCGCGAGTTTTCCAGAATAACACAGTGCCAAGGGAAGGGAAATCAGTTTTCCAAAGAGATATGTGAGAGACAGAGACAAAATATTGGCGTCATCACGACTTTGGACACACCTCACTCAACCATTAGATGCCAACAGAAAGAAATCTGCCTTAAGGACATGAGAGTCCACGACCAAACCGAAGAGATGATAATTAGCACCGCATCTTGCATTGGGATTTGACGGAGACGATACAGGTCCGGATGACATGCTTACAATATCTCTCATGAGTTCGAAAGTTAGCCTGTATGGTGTGTGAATGAATTGGACGGCTAATTTACATAACAAAGACATGAATTGCTCTGGAATGAACCTGACATCATGAAGTCGGTTAGATGACGTCAAGTACAGCTAATCGACCAACTTGTTTCCAATGACAAGATAAGGCGAGGGGTGGGCAATTGTAATCGAATGACAACGACAAAGATCGACCACAATTCAGGTCTAGAATGTCGAATATGTTGTTGACGAGTGAAAGCTATATATTATCATAATATTATATAGGCACTAGCAAATATAATGCAAATTGAATAACCTCTAACTTGTCCCTTAATAATGACTGCCTACTTCCCAAATAAACAAGTTATTCAAATAAATAATCCTTGATCAATATGATGAGAGTTACACACCAAATACAGGATAATGTTTCAATTTTGACCAAAACACAACGTGCTCAACTACAGCGTCCGCTTTGAGCCGACCCACTGCTAGTACAAACCAGAAAACGAATGCCCTTTTTCCTGTAGGAAAAATTCGAGTGAATAGGCCCCCCTGTCTTGCGTCAGGTGGTGGGGGAAATTCATTGTCGTTTTCGCTCCTGAGCAACCAGGCATCATCCTTCGAATGAACGGCTCAAGTGTTGGAGAGAAATGAACAAGTCATTTCGATTACTCACTAAATTGCTAGGAGACGAGAAACTTTCGGGAATTATTCCCTGCTTTTTTCTTGCCCGCACACAAATTTTATATGAGTCGAAATCGCCTTGACTCCAATGTGTAATGACACGAATTATTCTCTAATCCTCGGGAGCATTCTTTAGACTACGAATGAGAAGCCAGTTGGTTCATTGTGTGTGTGTGTGTGTGTGTGCGTGGTGGTCCGTTGGAACATCCATTTCGAGAGCTGCTCTCCCTTCGTCTTAATTCTAGACACTCTTACTCTTGCAGGATGTTGTGTGTGGCCGTGGTGAACTTTGTAAAGCCCGTTGCTCTCTAGAACAATCCTTTTGAATGCTAATTGCCATGATATATAGAGCGATTAAGTTAGTAACCAGGCTTGTGGAATGAGAACTCTGGACGTGTGGATTAAAAGAAAACGCCTCGTGACCAGGACAGACGTCTGAAAAGCGACCAACGATAGACCTTGTTTGATTCATGAGAATGGCAATGGACTGAATTCATGATACTTGTCATCGCCTTGTTATCTCAAAAGTAGATCCCAGCGATTGAATATTTGACAGATGGCCGGAATCGTTTGTGGTTTTGTCGCTCTGGTCACTCATGCTCGATTCTGGTTGGTGGTGTACAAAGAATTCTAAATTTCCAACTCGTGGTTGAGCCCGATGTTGGTTTGGAAATCCTCCTCCCATTAACAAAGCAAATCCCCGCGCTTACTTCTTGGTGGGACCCTGAACGAGCCAGACTCTTGAACCCGAAAACCGAGAGAACATGGGACCAACTCGCTTGGATCATGACGGTTCATAGACTTAAACAGAGAAAGCATTGACACAATTGGTATGGCGATTAATTAGGCAAGAATTGAGTAGAAATTTTGAGGATAGGAAAAGTAACACAAGGATGGTGCGCTCACTGACATAAACCCACCATACGGAATTACTTGGAACAAATGGAAGCTCGAGCATCTCTGATCTGAGTTGGAGAATAATTAGGTTTTGAACGAGGGATTGCAGATTGGAACATTTGTTTGCGGACACGGGACCCAAAAGTAATCTGAAGCACTCCCAACAAACTGATACCACTCATTAACCCGGGATTAAAATGAGATTCAAACTGCTCCGACAAAGTTTTGAATATTTTTCTTTTAGATCACATGAAGTAGGTACTTGATATGGTTCCATCGAACAACACCAACGGATCATTCTAGATCTGCTTTATTCAACACCTCCTGGTTCCACTGATGCACCAAATTCTGTCGCATTTTCACCATTAATGTCTAAGATGGTATGTGGAAACCTTCTCGCCGATTTTAGGATGTATCGTCCCGCTTAAAGTCCTTGGTTGTTGTTGTTGTTGTTGAAGTTTGAATTGCATAGTTTTCGGGGTTATTCCTCATAGGTGATACAGATACTTTTTTGGGAAATACCGGCCAACGGAAAAGAATCCTAATCAATGGGAAAGAAATTATTTCGCATTCGAAATTTCTTTTTCTCTAGTTGGGAAAAGTGGTTGTAGCATATTTTTCAAACACATATACAACCCACCAACTTAATCAGAATTAATCGACAATGTTGAATTCCAATATTTCTTGTTGAGGATAAAAGTGAGTAATCTGGTCTTACTATAGAAGTAGCTTGTGAGACTCTACTTTTATTCAAGCTATTTTAGTGCTCAACTAGTGCTAATTATTAACGTGACTTAAATCTTAAACCATGGGTAAGGAAAAAGCTCAGGATTTTTTTGAAAACGTAGAATAGCATTTTTGAACTTGAATGAACTTTTTAAAACTTAAAACATTTGTGGAATCTCAGACAGTCAAGGCTGACTGATTCTATTTGCAACTGAAATATTGATTTGCCAAGATAACCATTGGGATGCTGTTCTTTTAAATCATGAGCACCTTTACGGCTATCACCATTTACAGGTATGAAAGTTGCAGAGTTAGTTTACAAAACTTATTCACTTTTTTCAATCAGTCGTTGGTAGAGTGGGTTAGCTTCTAATGATGGGATTTGAATCCAAGTCATCTGGGGATTATCAATGGGCACGAAAAACATAGAATCAGCTTTGCTCATCTATCGTACACCGTCTTTAACTTCGCTGTCACCCAAGAATGTCTCTTGCAGGAAAGAAGGCTTAACCAAGTTCAGAGGAGGAAAAAAATCTTCAAGTTGGTAGGGATCTGATGAACTTTAAAAGGAGAAAAATCAAGAAAAAGTTCAAAGCGATCAAAAGACAAAGAGACATTCTCGTTGTTTGAGCTTTTGTGACCATGCTAACTCAATCTAGAATTCGTAACCGATCCGCTTAATTTCCACGGAGTTAGTTGTGACCCTACTTTTCACAACTGATGTAAACTGAGACTCGACTGCAGCCTTAATTTGTACATGCATGTTAATTCTTTGGTTCTATCCTTGGTAAAGATTCATTTTATAGTGCCATTGAGATTTTCATCCCTAACTGATTGCCAGAATTTTGGCCTGTTTGCCAAGCTGAAACCATCCATTCTAATGTTTGGGTCTCTTCGTCATAAAACTAGATTATGGGTTAGATGTTAGTGAGCCTCCTGGTTAGGAAAGTTCGCCTTTCCTTTCCTCCGGGTGTCTTAGTAGCCAATCTCAAACTTTTTGATGAGTAGATCAACTGAAAGACACCACGGAAAGGACACCAAATCGACCCAGGGGACTTGCACATGGTGTTATAGGTACAGTGTGAATCTCTGGCCAATGTAACTCTCCAAACCCGTGCTAGATCGGGTCAACAAGAAGTTCGAATATATATCATCTTTTTTACATCTGTAATTTGCAACTGAGTCGCTTTCGCTCCAACATCTGGATGTTTCGATCAAATTTCCATCAATTGATCGCCTATGCGTGTCCTCCTTTGTGATCGGCTTAAAGTCCTTTAGGAAAAAAGCCCGTTTGGCATGCAAAGCTCTCCCCAGGATTTTGGTCTTCCCAACATGGCGAATGGTTCCGTAATGTGTACCTCTAAATCCCTCTTGCAGTACTACTACTACTACTACTACTACTACCTCTACGTACATACATACCACTCATCTTGCCAGGGACGAGCCGAGCAAACCAATGGCTCAAAGTCCCGTTTCACAAGTTCACAACTTTGAGCCAAGGCGAATGGAGATTGAGCTGTAGCAACAACAGTACGTAGAAGCAACATAATGGGTATCAGCGTTTCATATCTGCCATTCACTTTGAGTGGTGAGAAACGAACATCTTTTTGAATCTAGGCGTGATTTAGGGTTCCGAGAGTATGTACTCTTGGCTACTCAGCAGGTACCATGAGAAAGAAATGTGAAAAGTTGGAGACGAGTTGATTCCCTAATTCCCTATCAAAATGTATCCTCTCTTTCTGATGTACAATGGTGTGTGTTCAAGAAAGGTGTTGGCTTTATTGTACTGTACTCGTACAAGAGCATGAAAACACCGCAGATGCTGCCATTGAATACCGTTTCTAGTACGGAATACAATGGGAATACAACGTTAAAGAATGATCATTCATTGAGTGGAATCACAACTTGTGTTGGCGAAGAACAGACACTCAGCTTATTTTGAAAGAGCAAATGTTAAAAGCTTACCACAGACATTCTGGGTTCCCGTCGACTTCCATGGTGATGATTGAGGTGATGTGAGGAACTAGATTGCACATGGGCACTACTCGGATGATGTCTTTGTTGGTGTTGTTGCTCGGCAAGTTTAGAGCTCTTGGTACTAAGGCTGTCGTCACTTTGATCTGAAATGTCAGAGTTGTGCTCCTCATGCTCCATTTCGATGTCTTCCTCCAGATCCTCCTCATCCTCGGAGATCTCACTGGACTGTTTGGCATATTTGGGGTCCTTGGACTTCATGTCATAACTGGATCGCTTCTTAAACATAGTGTGAGTATACACTTTTCCGAGCGGGTCTGAGATCTTCATGGTCGAGTTTCACGCTTTCATCCACTTTCTTTGTTATGATGATTATTGCCCCTGAATTATGTTCTACCTAGCAGATAACCGGGATATCGCGGAGCAGAATCTTCACGTTTTGACTTGGAGCCAGTATGTCACTCCCAAGACGAAGAGGCCGGTCAGCGGTTACACAATCAGGTGGTCTCCGCTCCTACTTTTAATGAAGGGAGTCCATCCAGGTGTTAAAACAAAGTCAGGATCTGACTTTATCGCCGTGTGTCATCATGTACTACGTACAACGGTGTCGACACTTCAAAGGAGTAGTATTCGAGGACAGTCAAACCATTTCGAATCCAGTGGTCGCGAAGGAAGCCAAGAGGTGTTGCCTTGAGTCACTTGTCTAATCGACTGACGCGAAATCTAGATTTCTTTCAACTAAACTCCTGCCCAGGAACGAAGATGGTTCGAGCAGGTTTCCTTGTGGTACTCCGCTCTCCCAAAGATTTTCTCAAGACGTTACCACTGTAGCTTGGTCGTGTGGGATACGAGTGAAAAAAACGAAAGAAAGAGAGTGCAGGGAAGGGAAGCGACGTCTGTTGTTTGACTCACACTTACGACTTCAGTTATGCCAGACACTGCATATGTACGTGTTATGTACAATGTCCATGCGTCTACTTTTTCCCCGGGTTGTTTGGACCATCAGCGGGAGCAACAACTTATCAGTGATTATCATCCCTACGGCCGGTTTGACTATTCAGGCCCGACACGAGAGGTATTGATCATTCAATAGCCAAACACCGTAATCCTAGAGAAGTGTTGGTTTTTCTGCAGCACTTGCAGAGCTGAGGGACGGATGGCTCCCAATGTTGGCCCACGATACATGTTCGTTGGTTTGTTGAACACTTTCTTATGTAGGAGAGGAAACGTGCAAATGTTTGAATTCATTTCAAGGATTGGTATGCATATTGGGGGCATCTTGAATCAAAGATTGAAAGTGATGCACCCGTTCAAGGTTTATTTCATTGGCATCAATAGCTATATGTTTTCCTTTGATAAATCTTAACAAAGATATAGGTTTAGGGTAAAAGCATTTTTGATCGGTATCAAACACAAAACGGGCAGCGTGACAGCAAAAAAAAACCATAAAAATATAATTTCGTCAACTTTGGGGCGCATTGGAGCCCTAGCCTAAAGTCAAACAATGATTTCAGTAACGGAAATGATAACGAGGCTCTAGATCCAACACAAACTAGCATACCCATTTGGCCAAAATTCTTTAAAGCGGATCATTTTCGGCAAATAGATGATTTATCTAATATTTTTCATACTTTCAATAGCTTTCTCCACGTACACTTTCATTTCTGAGTGTCAATGCTTACTTTCAGTTTCAAGGAGCATTAAATCATGGCTATTGGGGGGCCCAAAGGGAATCCCAATGCAATCTTATCCTCTTCAACTTCAGCCAAGCTTGGTCCCTTCCTATTTTTCTGTATTGTCGGGTGATGCCGTCATCTGATAGTTATAATTTCACTTTCTTTTGAGTCCAACGGAGATGCTTCAAGACAAATGGCTTTTCTCCACAAACAAAGGTGCTTCAAATACGACAATCCAAATCCATATCTATACTTAGGGCCCCTTTGCACTTATACAGGAGTAGTTAGGTATGACTCTGAGTGTCCCAATCAATCTAGGTATGTAAGGAGAGGCACATAATTCATATCTTATGCTATACTATAGTGTAGGAGAATATAGTTATAGAGGGCAAGTAAGGAAATTTGCGAGTGCCGTCGGTATGTCTGCCGTTCTTTTGGATATTGAAGCTAGAACATCGAAACAGATTTCTCCACACTCGTTAGTTCAACAATGAGAAGTATTTAACAACGGAGGTAAGAATTGGTCGGTTGGCGCCATGCATTGGTAGGATGGCTAAAGATGCTTCTGGAATTGGAGAGAGAACAAGATCACGTGTCCAATTGATTTAGATGCTTGTTGTGAGAAAACTGATGCGACTGTCACTTTCCTTTAGTCTGAAAGGAGACTCTATTCAAAGAGGCATTTCAAAATCATTCATTTTTCACAAGGATGTTCGGTTCGAAATTGTTTTCTCGAGGTTGTTTGACCAAACATGAAAGACTTATAAATAGTTGGCAAACTGCACAATTTTTGGTGTTTTCAAGTGGACGTGGTAATTAGAAACTCGGTGTTGCTCTTTTTTTCCCAGCATTTGGAAAACATTCCCATCATTTTAGTGTGCACTATGCGGTGGTAGTGTTGGCAGTTTTCTTATGAGTCTCATGCGTACAGGACATTCTGCAGGCGAGAAAAACGACCAAACCATGTGTTAGGATGGGAATAGATATCTTCTGGTTAATTTAAAGTGGACACATTCTACTTTTTTTTAAATAAAAGTAGGTGCAATCAAGCCTCATGATTTGATATACGTATCACTCTGGCGAGAAACTACGTTGTGACAGTTTAACAATATAAAATATTTGTGCAATATGAAATAAATACTCATCCAATAGGTTGTGATTTAAACACAGCCCTTGTATTGATGACATTACTGCCCACTGTTACCCAAGGCATTAGTAACGAAATTACAAGTAACAAAATTACAGTAATTCGTTCCGTTTTTCGAAAAAGGAACTGCAATTCCATTACATTTTAAAATTGTGTAATTGTAACGACCCAAAAACTAAAAGAAATACGCATTACTCGTTCCTTTTTCAGCTTCCAGAATGGCCTTTAATTTTTCGCTTATATCGTGAAAGCTGAGGAAACTTAAGCCTCAACAGAAATTGACATTTTTACTAATTCCATCTAGCATATTTTGATCAAAGAAAGTCAGGGTTGGAAATTGTGTTTGCTCTTAACTACTATGAGGATGTTCTTGGTTTTGAATCTTGTTTCCTTTGCTACTTTATTGTTTCCATCTTCTCAATCAAATTCCATTGGAATGAAGACCTGATTTGGTGCAATTGTCAAGCAGGGAAAATCCTTCTTTGGCTTGAGTATGATGCATCAAATTTCCAAAGCCTCCACATTTTCACGATTTAAGGCATAGGCTTCTAACAGGGAAGCTCTACCGACTTCACAATGTCTAATACTGTTTTCCATCATGAATTTTGCGACAGTGTTGCAAACCTTTAACAATCATTATCCCATCCAGGGTCCCAATCTTGACTCCTCAAAGTAGAGGCCCTCTACCTCAAAGTATTATGATGCAATACATTTTGAACAATTATGCCAAGATTAAATGCCAAGGCTTATTGTCGAAAATTGTTGGCCCAAAACCTACGCGTTAGGACTGCTTGAAGCAAAAAACATATATATCCCTATATGAGGAAAGGTCAGTTTCTTTAAAACCAGTTCGAAACAGCAATCTTGCATCACTGACATTGGCAGGCAAGTTTGTTTGCTGGTACCAGCGCTTGCCTAAATGTCCGAATATGGCCTTGATGGGGGAAAACCTAAGACTAAGGGGAAACCCCACAAAATATTGGTCATCTAAATTTTAGGAAAAGTAACGAGTAACGCCATTACATTTTTTGGAGAGTAACGGTTAAGTAACGAAATACTCTTTTTGACGAAAGTAATTGTAACTTTAATTCGTTCCTTTTATCAAGTACTTGTGCTTTTATTGAGGAACGACCAATGCCCTGCTGTTACCTAATCACGTCAACTGAGGACAGTGACGATTACCTCTACCCACAACTGGGACTTGAACTGATACCTTGTTTTTTTCCAACTAGCCGTCTTAAAACTTGGCTTTAACAGACTTTGACTCTTTCTTTATAGTAGTTTTTTAGCAACACAAAAAACACCAACGCAAAAAAATCTAACGGACTTATCGAGTCCGTTTTGGTACTTTTGTTGCTTTTTACTTTTATGAAAAATGTAATATTGTGTTAAATAGAATCCTATTACAATTTTCAACTCTGCTATAACTATAGTCGACTATAAGCCAATAAAGTTTATTTTTAAGTGGGCATACCGTGGATAGATGTGTGAAACTAAATATGCAATCTCCAACTCAACACAAATTTACAGTCCATGGTGATGAAATTCTGTACTCTCTTCTTTTTGGATGACCAAGATATTCTTATTTTATTACCACCTTGGTTACATTCAAAATAACAAGACCAAGTCAGCCACAGGTCAAACTGAACAAACAACTAAATAGTGTGTTTTATTACCATGACTATGGATAGTTGATGCGTTGAGTTGAAGACACCCAAAGGTTTTTGCCTCGTTCTTCACTGGGGGAGGGGGAGGCCGACTTTAGACATGTTAATTCATGAGATACTTTACATTGATTTTCAATAAGATATAACACAATTCTGAAATGAGAAAGCGGTCATTAAAATTAAGCCAAAACGAAAGTGGGCGGTGCTTGTCACATTTCACAGATAGAGGTTCAAACATGGCGAACATGTTTCAGCTTCTCCTGATGACTTATTGTTTTGAGGATTGCATCAATTATTCCGTTTTACGAAATGCTGCTAATGGATTATCCATGGAGTACGTCAGTAGTGGAGTGGAAAGCTCGGTCAAAGATTGAACGTCTCCAAGCAAGGTTTTGTAGATCTATGCGTTACCTCCTAATCAGATGCATTCCCCACTGAGAGAGTGCTCATTGTGCTCAATGAATTCCATCTTCATGTTCAGGTACTTGATTAGGAGGTAACGCAAAACTGAAACGTCTTCTACCGAGGTTTCAGAGAGCTTTCCACTCCACTACTAACGTACTCCATGGATTATCAAGCAACTCAAGTACCAAAATCGGACTCCAAATGCTAGTGAGAGCTTTTCAGATGTTATTTTCTTGCTCTTCATGAAATATAGAACCACCAGAACTGGGGCTGAGAACCGTTTTTTTCAATACCTGGAACTGAGAACTTTTGTTTTGGAAACACCAATTTAGGATTAATTGATCATAAACCACTGAAAAGTGGTCTATGAATTGCTAAAAAAATGTCCAAGTCTTTAAGACTGCCCGTTGTATCTATTGTTTTCAGAATAAAAGTGAATGTGTAACTAAATGTACCTTGGTGGTTTTAAAATACCTTTTCAAATATTACATTTATAGTGTCGTTTATTTCAAGTATTTTAAGTAATATGATTAAGCAATTTGAGCAATTTTGAGATTATACAAGAAAATGAAAACTAATCTTTTACTTTTGGGAGAGAGAAAATACATAAGATTTTTTGGGGATTCAAGTTAAGATATAGCTGTGGCATTTTGGAACTAAAAACGATGAAAATCGGACCATCACATCCCATATAACTAAGAAATGGTAAAATAGACTGCATCATAATTTCCAAGTTAGTGCTAACTAAATGGGTTCCCAATTTGCATTAATTGGGTTTTTTAAAATTTCAGCGTTTATGTTGTTTTTAGGCATGCAAGTTTTTTATGCGGGCCGGAACTCCATAAAGCGATAAAACCCAAAATTGTTTCTTATGTTTTTTTTTGCAAGAAAAATGCCAAGTTGTGCTTGGGTATTTCCATCAAAACTTTTAATTTTGACCACTGTATGTAAGGAGTAAAGCCAGCACACTTTTGGGCGAGTAAAGTTTGTATTATGAGCTGCTTTTTTTTATAAAACTTTTTAAAACACTCACATGCCTAAAAACATTGAAAGAATGAAGAGTTTCAAAAACTTATGCATTGAAAATTAGGAGCACATCGATTCCATTGTTACTTAGTTAAATGGGAATTAGTGATCCAAATTTCATCGTTTTTAGTCCCAAAATGCCCCGGTTATCTAAATCCCATGTAATTAAGTAGTGGCGTAATAGATGATATCATAATTTATAATCAAGTGCTAACTAATTGTGCTCCCAATTTACAATGCCTAGGTTTTTGAATGCCTTTTATATTTTTAATAATATTTTAAGGCATGTAAGTTTTACAATGTGGGCCAGAATTTAAATTAAAAAAAAAAAAAATCAAAGTTGTTCCCGATGTTTTTCTGAGGTGGAAAAATGCCAAGATCTGTTTGGGAATATCCCTGGAAACTTGATAGGGCTTTTTGAACACTCTGTTTACTGATGAGGAACGGCTAACTAACTCCCCAGCTCTTGAAACATTTATCCAATAATTAACCGACAAGCAAATCACACTTTGGGGCCTAGTCCGGGCACTGAAATATGTTTGATTTGCCTATATTTCATTTTATCAATAAAACTACGAACTATTACCTTTCTCCCAATAGTTTGACCGGGTCAGAAAAGGCCTCACTCGGTTACCATGGTTACCATGGTGGGTATGGCAGGCATGGCAGAGTCACAATAATTTAGCATGACTGTTTCTAATCCACGTGCTCCTCATTCATAAACATTGGCCGGGGTAAACAAACAAAGCCCCGTGTTTTCTTTGGCAGGCCAATAGGCCATTCTCATTTTTGGTCCTCTCCCGCCTTTCCCATCTCAATCCTAATCCCAATCCGACGATCTCCCGCCTCTGCCTTGTTTCGCCATGAGCTCCACGGTATGGGGCTGCCCGCCCTCGGGCAACTGGCACTGTCCGCAGGCTCTCAGCGGCTCCACCCACCACCGGGTCTTCATGACGGCGCGGCAAGATGTGGTTTTGATCGACGCCGTCCAGACCGTGGGCACGCCCCCTCGGCCTCAAATCAAGATCTTGCGGTGTGCACCCGACAAGGTCAAGCTCCTGGCCGTGAATGTGAGCTCGGACGGGCGGCGGGTAGGCGCGGCGGGTGAAGAAGGCACGATCTATTGGTGGTCAATGGAGGGCGCGGCCACGGCATTGGCGGGGCGGGTGGTGCGCAGCCATACCGACCATCAGGCCTTGGCCAAACAGGTGATGAAAGTCGAGGGAAAGGGGAAATCTATGGATTCGTTGGATTTTGAAGGCAGGTCTCATTGATAAAGGGAGGCCGATGTTTTGATGCGCAACATATATTTGGCAAAATTTCTCGAAAAATCCCGTGATGCCTGATTAAAATGAAAATTAAGGGTACATTTGAAGTATTTCTGAGACATTTCGTCACGCATTATCCTTGGATAATAAGCTTGGAATTTGATTGATTCGATCGTCTCCTTTTGCCCATTACCTTTACTGACGATCATCATTCAAATGCCATCATTTCATGTGCGGGGGTCAATTGTGTAAAATAACTCACGGTATCTCCAGCGATTATCGAACATTTTTGATTGCTTGATTGCAGAAATGTCGAGTTCAAAGTCTTGGTTGGTCCCCGGTGGAACCTGAATTGTTAGCCTCAGCCGATGAAAGTGGGCATGTGGTAGTGTGGGACACCCGTGTCAATGCCCGACGATCTATTCCGTTAGGCAAACATGTCGTGGCCGTTTTGGCCTGGAGCCCGCATCACAAAGACGTATTAGCCGTGGGTTGTCGACACGGTTTGGTCTTGATCGTGGGTTTGAATGGCCCGGGAAAGATTTTATCCAAGATCCGGGCCCACGATGAGGATATTCAAAGTATTTCATGGTGTCCGGACATGGGTAACCTATTCACCCATCCTGGGGATTCATCCCACTCCGATTCTTTATTGGCCGTCGGTTCCAAAGAGAAGACGATAAGCATCTGGTCGAAGAATACGAGTAAACTCGTGGCCAAGTTAATTTTAAAGCCTGCCTTGGCCAAGGCTGCCAAAACCAATTTTTACTTGACCAGTCTTTGGGCTCAGCCAGATGTGATTGTGTCCGCTGGATCTCAAGGCGAAGTCTTGAAGTGGGACTTGAAACAGGCCACTCCAGATGCCCATGGTGTATTTCAACTCCAGGAGGTGGGATTTCATACCAAAGTGTTGCATCGGGAGCATTTCCGGATAGTGTTTAGTATGACCATGAGTGGGACGTCTTTGGTCTCTTTGGGTCAGGATCGACAGATCGTGTCCTTTGATTTGGCCACGGAGAAGCTGAATTATGCTTTGCCCACGATGGGTGGCTGGGTCTATGATCTGGCCTTGAACCCTTTGGATGCTAATGTGATAGCCATGGCCACTGGTGATGGATTGATCCGGGTGTGGCGTTCTCATTCTAGTAAAGAAGCCTTTGATACCACCACTCTAGCGTTAAAGAACTCACAAACCAAAGTCACGACCTTAGCTTGGCACCCTAGGTATGATAATTTTTTGGCCTTTGGAACCGATGAGGGCCGCATTGGCACAATGGATACTCAAAAGGTCAAGAATCTACCCACTTTTCTCACTTTCAAACACCGTGGACAAGTGTATTCGTTGGTTTGGGGCACAAAACCATCTTCAGACCAGTCAGAGGTTGATTTGGAGTCCGATAAACCCGTGCTCTATAGTTGTGGCGACAACATGATCATGATCCATAATACAAAAAATCCCAACAGTCCTCCCGTAGACTTGGAAAAATTAATCCAGAGCACCAATGATCTCACGCGGACTCCGCCAAATCGCTCAGAACTAATTTTTCACGGAGATAAAGGCCGTTTCTTGGCCTTGGGATCGGATGACGGAAGCGTGGAAGTGTTTTCCATGCCCGAAGTCAAACTCTTATGCGTAATCAAGGTTCACCAAAAGCTCATTCAATGCCTCCGATTTCATCCCATGTACCTGAATGAGTGTGAGGAAGAATCGTCCATGTCCAATTGCTTAGCCATCGCGTCCAATGAATCTGTGATCCGAATCGTCGACTTAAAAGAGCCCAACAATTCGAGTTCCATCATTGCCACACCCACTTACTCGCTCACTGGTCATCATTCCCGGGTCATTGCCATGGCGTGGAGTCCCCATACAGAGGGGATGTTGGTATCCGTTTCTTATGACACCACCGTGCAAATTTGGGACGTCCGATCAGAAGTGGGATTGGCCAATTTTTCCGGTCATGAAGGCCGTCTAGTTACCTGTTTGTGGAGTCCCAGTGATCCAGATGTGATCCTGAGTGGGGGAGAAGATTGTTCGCTTTTGATATGGAAAATCTCAGAGCAGACGGAGAAGATGCCCGTTAAGAAAGTGGATAAACCTCGGATCAAAAGAGAAGTGGTTTCGCATAATTCGGCGAATTCGAAAGAAGCCAGTCCAATCAGTGGAGAAGTCAGCAGCTCCAATGGAGGCTCTGCTCCTGAAACTCAAATCTCCTTGGGGGGAGGGGAAAAATCCAAAAGAACGAAGAAGCAGAAAGTTGTTTATTTCCCTCATTGTTTGTCTGATGAAAACCGATCTCGAGGAAAAGCCGGCTCAGATGCTCTCAAGATTGCCGAATCGACCCTCTCTACTTTGTCGGGACGAGATTCTTTGGCCTTTTTTGACGATGATCAAGCTATGGAACAACTGATTGAAAAGGAATCTCGAGCCCATTTGACGGAAAACAACCTGAGTGCGTTCTCCCACATGAAACTTTGGACCGGAGATTATCGAGAGGTGCTCAAGCAATTGATCTCCTTGGGGAAACTCACAGATTGGCACGTGTCCGTGGCCTTGAGTTGCGATTATGGTCTTTGGCAAGAGGCTTGCGAAGCCTATGCTCGGCAATTAACCCATGACGACGACCACGTCAAAGCAGCCTCATATCTCCTTCTCCTCAACAAAGTCCCGGAAGCCATTCGCACTTTAGCTGAAGCTCATCTATATCGAGAAGCTTTGGCTTTGGCCAGGGTACGTCTACCCAAAGATTCGCCGTTGATTCAGGATCTCTATCGAGACTGGGCTAAAAAATCTCACCACAACGGAGCCTACGATTTAGCTGGACGAGCTTGGGCTGCGGCTGGGGAGCCTTTGAAGGCCGCCGGGGCTCTGGCTAAGTTACCCGAAGCTGATAATCTGCGGGCAGGTGCTTTGTTCACGCGGCAAGCGGATGAAAACGATCGAGCCAAAGTCTTAGCCGCTCAAAGCCTTGAGGCGGCAAAATCTCAATCGAATACAGGTTGTATGGAAAAACTGTTGATTGAGTTCCCGGAATTGGCGGCAAGTCAATAAGTATTGTTGTGATTCTCAGGAGAGTTCAATAAAAGGATCTCTTTTTCATCATCGAATGTAGTTTAATGTTACCCGGGTTGAGTGGCAGGGTATTTTGAACAGCGATATTGAGCAAAGACGAGGAAGTCAGGATATTAGGATATTGGGGTTCCCTTTACACATCCTCGACGACCCATAACACGTTGATACCGGATCGGCCCAAATTGACGCGATGTAACATACCGTGTTCTTTGGTTTTGAAGTAATGCAAGAAATAGAGAAGCGTGTGAAACAAGTTGTTCCGCTCAGGATTGAGATCGATCTTTTCTGATTCGGTTTGGATAATGTAATGCGGTGGCTTGCTCTGCGTTTGAATAATGGCACAAGGAACGCGGATTTTCAGCGATTCGAGCTTATCCGGCATTTTGAAGAAATACAACGAACTGAACACTTTCCCATCGATCACACTTTTCACCGGAGGCAACCGGGCGTCCAAATAACACACGAGACAATGCATGATCAATTCACTGTCTGTGGGCAATTTGTCCGACCAGTTCTTGCCCTGAAATCGACCCCCTTCATCCCAATCGAATTCACTCAAGGCCCCGCCTTCAGAGAGGTCTTTGATCCTCTGAACTAAATAGTCCTGATGTGGACTCAGATCCAAGTATGGGATCAAGTACTGTAGGGATGGGACACTTTGGACGATCTGGTGCATCTGTGAGCATTTGCGCAGCTTCTCGATCCCGGTTTCGCCGATCAACACATCCGTCATGCCAATGCTCTTGAGCTCTTTGTTGGCCGTAGTGATTTGTCGCATCAAACGACGCAGAACGGTCTGCGAGATCCACATACGGAGGTTCTCCATCCACACTACCAATTCCAACGGATCCAGTCCAACCAGATCCGACAGATTATCCTTCTTTCTCGACGATTTGGTCCCGGAGCTCTTGGATTCACCCCGCTTGGCTTCGGATTCGGGCATGGGCGTGGACATCTGATAGCTCAGACTCTTCAAGAGGGGCGAGTAGCCGTTAAATGAGGCGTTCTGTGCGGTTTGCGACGTACCATTTAACCCACCAGTCCTGAATCCTAAACTACTATCATTGGCACTGTGATCGTGTTGGGCCGTGGTGAAACTGCCGTTGTTTTTCTCCCAAGTTTGATATTCCTTCAAGTACATGTTCAAATCGTTCTCATCTTGAATGAGACCCAAACTCGAGTTGAATTTGGGACTGGCGGGACTTCGTTGAAAAATCCAGGACGAGGAATGCAATGATTGATTGGGCGAAAGAATGGGCGAGCCCAGGGGGGGCGAGTGGGCCATCCGCGGGTCCACATAGTTGTTGGGAGGCGAGGCGGGCGGGGCGCTAATCAAGCTACCATTGAGGGGCGTGAACGGGTTGGGATGTTGGGGTTTGCGCGCTTGGGGTGAGAGTCCGAACCCCGGATCCTTGGCGTTGACGTGCATCAGATCGAGTTGAGCTTGACTCAAGACAATATCGGACTGACCCCATAAGGCCCAAACATACCTGAAAGAGCGATGATATAGAAACATTATGGATGGATGAGTGCGACCATATTGGCTTTCCATTTGGACATGGATTGGCATGGATTTCGATTCGATTGGTGTAGCAATTTTAGATCTTCAGATATTTAGCCCAAGCGCAGCGAAATGAAGACAAATTGTAATTGGTTTCTTAAAAGCGGTCTTCGATGAATCGGTTATCTTGGCTTGTACAGAAGGGGTTTTAAGATCAGAATTTACAAGTCGTAGTGACGCGTTGGTATCATGATTGAATTTTTCGTTATTATTCTACAGGCAAGACCAAGGGTTTTTATCTGCGTCTATTTTTCTCAATCCCATGAAGAACAATAACTGGGTGGAGAAAGAACTGTAAAAATAATGAAAAATGAAAACTGTACCTTATTTAACAAGACAAACACAACTTGAAAAATTTCAACAGGTTTTTTTTTCCTTATGAATTTGTTGAACTTGAACTGTTTGTAGACACCTCCAAACTCTGTTTTATGAGACATTCAAGTTACACTAAATTATCACGTTTACCGTTACAGATTACGTCTCGTTGGACTAAATTACAACTTCTAGTAGGTATAGACGAGGTATACCAAGTTTGAATAGCCGAAGAATTGAAAAGCTAGGGGGATCCCCGACATGCCACCTTTGTAACATCAACCTTCTTAAGCCCTAACATGACCCAGATCGATTGGTTTCATGTTTTAAATCTCCCACTACTTGCCATTCAACTCACTTGAGGCATAGGTGCAAGAAATTCAGGGCCAAAACAGTCCAAATGGTCAGAAGCAAGCGCCAAATCCAGGTGGACAATCCTCCATTCAACGGTCGGCCGGAGGGCTCTGGCGGCGGGGATGGAGGCAACGAGTAGTCCAGCCCGGCCCGGAAATACAACTCCAGGCCCAAGAACAGCAAGGCCCAGAAATGACTCAAGGCCGACAATTTCGAGCCGAACGCCTCAAACACGGTTTGACGACGGTCCAGCACCACCTCCAATGGGAATTGACGCCAAGATGGACGATTCATGATAGATGAATGGAGAGGCCCGGCGCCGGAGGTGGGTTCTTAATGAGAGGAGCAGATAATTTAGTGGCCACACATGTATGGCCGTTACACATCTTCCGTTTTTGGGTCAGCTGATATTTTGGTCCTTCGAGAAGAGAATAAAACCTAACCTAACCTAACCTGACCTAACCTAACCTTTCGGTTGCAAGGGCCTGGGGGCGCCTAGGCCGCGGCGCAAGCCTGCGGCAGCTCGGTTGCAAGGGCCTCGAACATAGCGGCAGATTAGAGCTTAATTCTGCAATGAAAAAAAAAAGAGTCCGCTCATCGAGATTCGAACTCACGACAGACAAAAATCAATGTGGAGTCAACACATCGTACGTTCACGGCTATCGGAGATTGTTACGACATGTGTTGGCAACGTTTCTACTTACAGCAGCTACATGTCGAGAGAGTGGCAGCTGACCCAAAAATGGAAGACATGTAACGACCATACCACACATGCCGGGGGATTTCAGAAGGTATAAGACCTTTTTTTTTGGTCAGCTGCCACTTTCGGGGGATTGGGTGGCTAATAATAGGGATGGAGTCAAACCAAATTTCAAACTCAAGGTTGTCAGAAAACGAGGATAGCGAAAGCATGCGCTTATTGCATCGCAACGTAGACACTTAGGTTTGAGCACAAAGGCAACTCTGATTTGATGGAAAAAAAATCAGGGTTGCTTTTTGAGGCTGACTGACGGGTTTCGGAGATTTCATGAGTAATGTCAATGGCCATGGAAAAATGTAAATTGGTAGACCTACTGGCAATCTCCCGTGATTTTGACTTTGATCCCCATTAGTAGGTGTTACTAGTACAGATGGGAACAAACAAGGAAAACCATAACCGTTTTTTGAGTCACAATGGAAAAGGCAGGTGTTTCGTGAGTTCCACGATTTCTGGCAACCTTGAGTTTGAAATTTGATTTGATCCCATCACTAGAAACTTACAAGGGATGAGATTTTTGGAAAGAAAAGGGCAAAGAGAGCTCGTTGGTTACTTTTACTTAAGCTGAATAATGAGTCATGAAGCAATGCTACTCCAACTTATTGAAAGCAGTGCCTCTACTAGTCCTGGGGCGAGTCCAACAAAAGTTGGACTTAAATGGATCCTTTGCTTTTTTTGACTTTTTGCCGGACTCGCTGAGTCCAGACTCGAGTCCGGAAAAAGACTTGAGTCCGGCAGAGGACTTGAGTCTCTTACTTTGGTGTCAGGTCTAGCAAAAAGACTTGCCTTGCAAGATTCTAGGAAAAAATAGATAGTTAGTAAATTTGACAAGTCCGGCCATTTCTCCCCAAAGAAATAAAAAAAACCAAATTTATTGGAGGACGAAGTTCAAATTGAAATCTGGTGGATTTTTTTTTTCGGTGCGGACTTCCTTACCGCTACCGGGATTGAAATCCCAGCAGTTCAAGACGAGAAGATTATTTATTATACTTGACTTTTATTTGTATACATTATTTGATCGACCAACGAATTGGAGTTGGCTGATCTGGCTAATCCTTGAATATAAGGTTGATCCGGAATTTTAGTCAAAAACTTGTCCAAGTCTGACTTAAATCTTGCTACTGGATCAACGCCTACGTAAGCCCTACGAATATTTGAGGGCAGCAAATTGAACAATGAAGGATCCCGAGAAAGAAGAGAAGTGGACTTCATTGTTTTAACTAGCCTGGATTCTCGAGGGCTTGAAGGTGCTCTCAAAACGCACGTTACGTCTCTACGGTCACTAGAATTGACCGTAAATCCTGGGTTGGGACAAAGCTCATGAATGCTTTTGAAAACGTACAATATCAGATACCTTTCGTACCTTCTCTGAGTACTGTACAATCCCAACCTTTCTAACCTCTCCCAATACGAGAGCTCTCTAATATCTTCAATGTTCCTAGGAAGACATCTTTGGACCTGCTGGAGCTTTTGCAAACCTGCTGAACTAATTGGAGCCCAAATGGGAGAGGCATATTCAAGATGCGGCTGAACAATCGGCTTGTACAGAGTTAGCATCGTGACACTATCTCTGGACTTAAACGTGCGATATATCCAACCACACATTTGAAAAGCCTTACCAACTTTCAACTGGATATGCTCATCGAACTTTCCATTATCTTGGAGGACTACACCTAAATCCTTCATGGATGAGACCTGCTCAATGTCCTTACCTTCATCATCTAATAGTGGAGTGTCTAATGACGTCGACCCAAAGGTCATTGAGCGGAATTTCATTCCATTCAAGGCCATGTTACTCGCAACAACCCAGGGATAAATTTGGTCTAGGACCTTTGCCAGCTTGATTGAGCTTTGATATTCCTTTTTGCCCCTTAAATAATGCCCGACTGTAAACTTCCTAACAAGAAGAAATCAAAACTCTAATCAAGAACAACCCCTCCAGTTCCCTGCAATGTTTGATGTTTCATTATTCAAATGTTTGGATTAAAAGAAAATTAACAATTGTCCATCCCAGATATTAAAATAAGTTGATATTCTTGTACGTGTACTTTTATTGCCTATTTGATACATTCCTAATATTATTGGATGGTTTTAGCTCCCCATCAATTGATAAGTTGGTCTTTGTTCCTGATTTTCTTTCTATAAGTGATTTTGAGCAAGTTTTGCCTGTTATTTCACTAAATTGAAAGATTTTCAAACTGAATATGATTGATTTGATGTTCATGGTTGTTTCATTTATTCTTTAAATTTCTTAAATAAATGTAGAAATATTTGGAAAATGAACCAAGTTGTATATCAAAGAGATAATTGTTTACGAAAAATATACACATAAATGTATCAATAAACGGTTCAAGGAAAACGAGAATTTTCTCAATAGATAACGTGACAAGCAATGACTTATTTTCAGCTTTCAGTCACTTTGACTAGAGTGAAAGCATTAGCGGATGCAGCCATGACAAAGTAGCTTTAATCAAACGTATAGCAGACCAATAAATTCATATGGTTTAGCTCTGTTTTGGAAACCATGCTCTCTCGTTTGTCCTAAAAATCTCGAGTATGAAATTTTAAAAACTTTTAAAATGATTGTCGAAGAACGAATAACATTTCTCAGGGCTACTTGGCATCTGCTCAATTCTGCAATTCATGCACAACAGCTGGCTTACCTCAGGGACGCACTAAAAGTCAAGACAGTACCAGTTCCTTTAGAAAATTATCCATCGATCTAAACTGATACAACGTTAGAACTCTGAAAGTTAATGTGCATCTAATCACTAGCATTTGTTAAGCAGTTATCGATCTGTTTTTTACCTCAGTTTAATATTCATTCATCTTTTATCTTGTCTGCTGGCTTGAGAAGGAATTTCAAATTCAGCAGGCCTGACCCATCGGCAAAGTCATTGTTACCCTTGACAGGGCTGCCAAGTTAATGAAAATTATTGTGTCAGCGAGTTCCCACCAGGCTTTTTTTCGGCGAAAATTCACGTTCCAATGTTTTGTTACACATGTTACAATCAATGTAAAGCAAGTCAAATAATTATACTGCAAACATTACTGCCAGGGACAAAACCCAATACCCAATCGCCCGGTGACCGTCTGACCCCTGCCAGCCTACAAATATGGTCTAAGATTAGTATACCAGTATCCCTGAAGCCTGTCCCTGAGTGACTGTTCACAAATTCCGTTTCTCATCCTTTGATCCATTTGGGGTGTCAATCTTGTGCTTTGACCATCATGGAACGCCTCCTACGCATGGGTGGCGGCGGTATGGGTGCCCTGGGTGGAGGTCTGCCCACGGATTCGCCCGTAGTGGACACGGCCGAACAGGTGTACATCTCGTCGTTGGCCTTGTTGAAAATGCTCAAGCACGGTCGAGCCGGTGAGAATGAACCTTATGATTGGTTGTCTACACCCCCGAGAAGGCGGGGAGATCAGGGCTTGCCTTGAAGGAGAGGGAAACCAGGTTGAAGAGATTAGCCAGTTTACCATAGCTCGCGGCTTACTATTACCAGGGCTGTGGAAAAGGTAAACGTTATTCTCCACCGATTAGTGGGCGGTGCTACTTTTTTTAATCTTAACCTGACCTAATCAAACACGATATGAATAACCCTTAAAGCCTCTATCTAAACCTTTCTAACAGTTTGTCACAAATTTAAAAATGAGCACCGCCAACTAATCGGTGGAGAATAACGTTTATCCTATTGAGAATAGCAAAGAGGGCACTTCAATACAACAATAGATGTTAAGATGCAGTTATTTGGCGGATTGTGCACATTTTTAAGCAGAATCATTCGCAAAGGTGTGACTGTAGACCAAAATCCTCGAGAACAAAATAAGGTACGACTGTTCTTGATGGACACAATCGTCTGTTGAACCATTGCTACAAGTCTTTTTTTCTTATCGAAACACATCTAGCTGGCATCTAAAAGGCAAAGTGGGTTCAGTCCAGTAGTAGGTTACTGATGCGATATTTGGGCTTGTAAGTTTGAAAGCTCAAGAGATTTGGAACAAAGCTGGAAAAATTCATCTGAAACAGTCAAATTTGTTTGGCGAACATGTTCTTCACAAGTTCAATTTTTCAAGTAACAGTGGAAAATTCAACAAAAAAGAGTCAACTTTTTTAGCCCAAATTGTGGAAAGCAGAAAGCAATGCATGAATATTGGAAAAATGTGTCATGAACTTCTCAGATGTGTTCAACTTATTTCCTAAAACCCAAATAAGCGCTTCGTTCAATCTAAAGATGAGGCAACCAAACTGGTCAGTGAAAGTCAAAGCATGCTTGATGTTTCAATGAGGGTCTATACTCAGTGATATTCAATTTTCGGGATGATGACTCAATCGAATGCAGATTTCGAATACAAAAATCGAGACTAGTTCCCTATTTTAAACAATCTTAGGGTGAAGTCGTTGTGCTGAGTTTTGCTATCTTTGCTTTTGTTTTCTGATTTCAATTCGTTTTCAGATGTTGAAACCGTGATAGCCCTGATTTTTTAGCCTTGTTTACTTGCTCCTACTCGGTTGGCCCTTCAATTCGAAATCGACAATGACAATGTTTAACAATAGATTTCGCATGCCTTTATTGATAGCACAATTTTTTTTTATTGTCCAGTATTTGATACATGAGATTCCTGCCACTAGTTTTTAGAAGTTAAAGTTTCAACGTAAATATGCATTTGAAACTTGAGCATTGGGCAATAACTCATCCATAAAAAGGAGAAAACATCTTGCACATGTTTCGTCAGCTTTTCTGTTATTTTTTTTTTTTGCAAGTACGTACATCTTTAATCTTCCATTCACAGGTGTGCCCATGGAGGTGATGGGTTTGATGTTGGGGGAATTCGTGGATGAGTACACAGTGCGCGTGATCGATGTGTTTGCCATGCCTCAAAGTGGAACGGGCGTGTCTGTCGAGGCCGTGGATCCCGTGTTCCAAGCTAAAATGTTGGACATGCTTCGACAAACTGGTCGACCTGAAATGGTCGTAGGTTGGTACCACTCTCATCCTGGATTCGGTTGCTGGCTTTCGGGGGTAGATATCAATACCCAGCAGAGTTTCGAGGCACTCAGTGATCGAGCCGTGGCAGTGGTCGTGGATCCCATTCAATCTGTGAAAGGAAAAGTGGTCATCGACGCCTTCCGTCTGATCAATCCCAATATCGCTGCTTATACCCAAGAACCTCGACAAACCACCTCGGTTTTGGGTCATCTCCAGAAGCCGTCTATTCAGGCCTTGATCCACGGACTGAATCGACATTACTATTCCATTTCCATCAACTACCGCAAAAATGAGCTCGAGCAACAGATGCTCATGAATCTGAACAAGAAGAATTGGGTGGACGGACTCAGTTTGATGGACTATAACGATCATTGCAAGTTGAACAAGGTTAGTATCCCAGGTTGAGTTATTGGAATTAAGGAAGGTCCAAGAATAATGTTACTATATCTTTGTCAGGAAACCGTGAAAGACATGCTGAATCTGGCTAAAAACTACGATAAGGCTTTGGAAGAGGAAGAAAAGATGACACCAGAGCAGTTGGCCATTAAGAACGTGGGTAAACAAGATCCCAAAAGGCACTTGGAGGAGAAGGTTGAATCCCTCATGACCACCAATATTGTTCAATGCCTTGGTGCCATGTTGGACGCTGTAGTGTTCCAATAAACCTTCGTTCTCTGTTGCCCCAACCCTCATGATTAATAAGGAAGACCCCAGAAGATCCCCAGAAACGGATTTTCTCATGTCTTTTGATGATTTGATGATATGCCATTTTGTACTACTGTACGTCTACACAATATCCCCAGTATTTTGACGCGATAATAAAATCCCTTCCTTTGTAAAAGAAATCCTCTCCTAGAAACAACGTCGTTTCACGTCCAAGCTGAGCATCATTAGTGTTGACTCTCAGGCCATGAATGCTCAGCTTCGCACCAGGCCGTCTTTCAGTTCGACATCGATTCACTTTCATCGGTTGTTGAACCCAGAGCTCTCTATGGCGTAGAGGTGCTACCTTGCGGAACTCCGCTCTCTTGTAAACCCTCTTTTACAAACACAGGATGCCATGGTAATATTTCTTAAGTACTAATAACTGATTGAAGAAATGAATCTACTCAATCGTACGCTACTGTTCACTTTCTTTAATCAATGAAGTCATAAAATATGAATATTGAATGAAAACATGATTTTCAGAGCCGGGATTTGGAAATTCGACAAAATGCTGATCATGCTCCCTACAACCCTTCAGCAATTTCGCTTCTTTTTTGTGCGTCTGTGGGTGCACTTGTAGGTAAGACTAAAAAAGGCAACACTTGCCAACTGCGAGAGCATGATTTGTACCTATTTTATGGAGGGGCCGTGTCAATGAAAGAGAAAGTAAGCCTAATTTCCACCAAGTTCTTCGGCAGCAAGTATAGGTATTATAAAAAAAGAGAAAGAAAAGGAAACGCTAATGACCTCTGCCAGCGTAAGAATTATGGCAATTCAAAGCCTGGCACAGAAACGAGGAATAATTACAGTCGTAGTGGAAACGTGACCTTAGATTTCATATTCTTTCTTAGTCGAAGTGGCGGTCTTAAACCACTAAAAGTGATTCAGTTTAGACCACGGTTTTTTTGTGAACTTCCATTAGTCATGAACCACTGGAAAGTGGAGGGAGATGCCAGGGTCGAGAATTGACAACTCCCGTCGAGTGAACGCATATGTATAGGTTTCTGCTTCAAATGAGACTCACGCGAGGTTATGTATTTTGTTTTTCAACTTTCAGTTCACTCGATTGAGTGAGTCAGAAATGATGCTCCCTCCAAGCTCACTACATAACTCTATGTACCCAAAATTAATACAAAATGAATGAGCTAGTCCTCTTCTGGTAATTGATTGCAAGAATAGAGCCAGTTCATTCATTCTGTGCTTGGTTATGAACTGCCCTTTAAAAGGGCAAACCTTTCGATTTAATTGTTAGATCAAGCTGTAAATTTGAAAACGTATTTGTGGTGGCCTACAACTCCGTGTCTACAATCAGCTCAATAGACGGAAAAGTCAATGCCTCACTCCTTTCCCATACGTTCATTCTAAACCCTAGTATCCCCTTCCACATTCTAGTGGTTCATGTATTAGTTCAGCATGGACCAGGGTGTTTCATTAATTTGACAAGAAAACACAAGCTAAGTCTTTCCAAGCTGCCGTTTTGACCATAATGTGGCTGGAATACTAAACACCGTAAGGCTGTCTATATGCCCACTTGTAATAGAGATTGAGTAATATATATTACAATGGCTGGTGTGGCAGAAATCTCTGGTTCGATTCTCCGCCCCAACCATTCTCGAAAAAACTTTGACCTCACTAACAGGGGGAGGACCATATTGATACTGGCCAGGACACAACGTATCGGAACTTGGGAATGGACGACGGTATATCGTTAGCATCGTTAGCTGGGCTAGGCTCGCCCCATAGGGCTCACCTAAGATTGAAAATGTTGCCTCTGTTTCGAAAATGGAATAGCTGGCTAATATTAACGTTCCATATTTCTGTTTGATCGAAAAAGGGCAGTCCAACAAAAATGCCAAACATGCAGAAAAATCAGTGTGAAAACGCCACAACTGGTCTGAATACATGAACAGAGACAATAGACAGAGTCAATCAGAGTCAATACGTTAATCATGGACCCATTTCACTGACCTTTACCGTTGCCAGGCAGGGTGGGCATTTCGTTTTTGGACACTTTTGTCCACCCCTGTCCAAAAGTGTCCAAAAGTGTCCAAAAATAAGGGTGGACAAAAGTGGACAAAAGTGTCCAAAAGTGGACAAAAGTGGACAAAAATACGAACCTTTAAAACTACAAATATAAAGGATATTCTGTATGAAACCTATCCTCTACTTCAAAAATTGCTCATTGATGGTTCCAAGAGCAAGATAAGTCTTTAAAACCTTTGGCCATATACCTTTAACATACCAAATAAGGTATTTGAAAGACAGGTTCTTAACTCTTTTTTTCTTACGTTAGATTAGAAAGCAAACAGGGAACAAAAGCCTCCCTCTAGTAGAATGCAGCTGTTGCAAAGGATTCAAAAACTGAAATAGCTAAACATTATATTCTGGTTATCTGGCTTCATTTATTCAACATTATTAACTTTTTGCAAAATTTTTTACTTAAAATCATCAGTCATTTGGGATAACTTCTTAAAAAGTACTAATATTAAAAATTGAATTTCTTACGAATTGCTAAAATCTAATAATGACATATTTTCCTATACTTATGGTTTTTCTTCCATAAGTAAGTTAATTGAGACATTGTTAGGCATATTTTAACTTTAAAGATGCGCTTGATGTCAGGAAATGAGATTCCCAATGTTTCTTAAAGAAACATATATCTTAGTTTTTAGATGTATTATAAATATGTAATTCATGCACTCCTTATAAATATGTTATGTATATTACAAATATGAGAAGTATTATTGGATATTTGATATTCAGCTCCTAAGCTTTTTTAAAAATTAATTTTTTTAAATCTTTGTTAAAATTACCCAGCCACCAAATGCCCTGATTATAGTGTGGCTTTGACTTATTAACATTCAAAATATATTAAAGATATTTGTTTTACTTTATAAAGCTGTATTGTATCAAGGTAACGAATTTCGTTAAGTGTATATCTTGGAAATTAAAAACGTTAGTGAAAAGGCTAGTTGTTACTTCATATTTATGTGTTTGAAGAAAGCTTAGATTTTATTGATTACTGATTCTATTTGCTGGTTCACATCTAGATTTGGTAAAGAAATATCATGATGTAGGGTTTAAAAGTGTTTGCTTGTCAATCCCCTTTTGCACAATTGTACTTAATTTTGGACACATTCTGGCCCTTTTGTTCACTTTTGTCCATTTTTGACACTTTTGTCCACTTTTGTCCACTTTTGTCCACTTTTGTCCACTTTTGGACACTTTTGTCCACTTTTGGACACTTTTGGACACTTTTGGACACTTTTGGACACTTGGTGTCCAAAAGTCACGCTAATTCTCAAAATTGCCCACCCTGTTGCCAGGGGACTAGTACTCAAAAGGCTGAATTGGCCGAAGGGCAGTAACCCAGTTTAACGAAAGTTATTCGAAAGTTGTCCAAGCACGTCTTGCTTGACATCCTTACCTCTCTTATCTCAGTGGGGAGATATCGATTCACGTACGCATTGTGGCGTCTTGATGGGCCTATCAAATCTTAGCTTTTCCCCACCCTGTCAAGGGTAAAGGAAATGGTTTCCGGCCCGAGGCTTGGGAGAGAAATTCCGATCCGAAGGAGGGCTCTGTCGTGGTTTTTCCTGGGTCTTCGTCCTCTCCGTTTGCGCCCACTCTTCTTCTCGTCCGTGCACCCATGTTTCAGAAAAAGACGAGCTCGCCGAAAAAAAAACCATGTTATCAAATCGAAACATACTACGTGGTTATCTTTCTTGCGTTCACTTTTCATTCGATCTGAGATCCTCGACCGAGCATCATGAATTCCAAAAGTGTAAGCGCTGGACTCAATCAGATTCCATTGGATTTGCATTTTCACTCATACTTATTTCATCTTAGGCCATCACTGCCCTTGCCTTGGTGCTGTGCTTCGTTGGTGCTCAAGGAGGAAGGATGTTCATTTTGGATGACGGAGGTAAGTGTTCTTTCTAATGTCGTCAAACTCTTCCCTCGAAAGAAAGTGATGCAGATTTCAATAGTCATCAGAATTTTTTTTTTTGCTCTTTTGAAGAGAGCTTTTTTGGATGCACACAGTTCAGTTTTGAGCATCGTCATGTAAAATGTTTTATTTTTTTCCTACGTTCTCATTCTGAAGAGATAAAAAGCACATAGATATATTTGTATGTAACAAATCCATCTTTACTGTTTGACAACTGTATCATGTCTTTTTACTTGATTACATGCGCCGTGGACTAGCATATTGTTTTTAGCAAAAACATAACTTGTGTGTGCTACAGCTTTTCCTATTTTCTTTTATGGGCAACAATTCATCATTCTAAAAGAAGGCCACATGAGTTTCTGTGCAATTTTCTTTAAAAAGATTTGTAGCCTCTTCAGCTCTTAACGAACCCTTAAAATGTAAATGTTTGGCACTTTTTATACTTCGACAGAACGATTTCTTCCAACATTTACTAAAACCATGTTTACTAACAAGTATAAAGATAACTGATTAGCTTTATGCCCAGGTTCGCCCAAAAATTAGTTCAGGCCATCGGGACCATAATTGAGCCGCTTGTTACAGATTTCGACGACCAAATCCGATATCGTCGAGATGTGGATGGTCGTGATGGAGATGTTCGTCGAGATGTGGATCCTCGAGATTTTGATGTCCGTCGGGAAGTAGCTGAACGTCGATATTTGGAAGAAGAACCTCAAGACGATATTCAGGCCGCCGGATCGGCTGCCGCTCCCATTTACAGACGACAAGGTCTAGCCCAAGAAAAAGGCGATTTCAATGCTCCAGCCTTGGTCTACAATCCTATCCCCCCATCAGATTTGGACACCCAAGCCTCAGCTCATGGGTACAAGAAGAAGAAAGGCATCGTTGGACCCGTCTACACCTTCGTAAAGACCGACGAGTACGCTCATGTGAAATGGGGTGTTCGACATGTGGCTGGAAAGAAGTACGCCGGACACCGCTGAGGACGGGAGCTGTTAATACTAGATTCATATGAATAATAAATATTTATCCAATCAAAGATGGGCGTTGTTTTTAGCTTTATTTCATAGGACTGAATTTGGAAAAGAAAGCATCCTTTTTCTCTCTCGAGACACATTGCAAACGTACATGATTGCAATCTATGAAATAATAGCTTGGAGGTTCGACTCCCCCCCAAATTGATCAACTAAACCTAATAATTGGATGGAGAGCAAATTCTTAAATACTGAGTTATTTCCATGGCTTTTAAGGGTAAGAGGCCCGGTGGGTCGATATTTGTCTATCGGTACATGGTTTGTTTTGAGCCATTTGAATTACCGGTGAACAAACCATGTAGTTACACATTGGATGGCTCGAGATTGCTACTGGAACGATTCACTTTAAATGTTTGCATGGCAAAATGAAGCGAATCCCCGGGAAGCAATCCTAAACTTGGAAGATCATTCAGGCCATTGCTTCAACCACGGTGGCTCCTGCACTTGTGTTGGCATTATTGGCGGTGGAGGCCTTCTCCGACTTTTCCCGCTCCTTCCTCTTCATCTTCTTCCGTCTTCGCTCAACTTGAGCAAGATCGCTCTTTACATTCAGGTAGGTCTTCCGGAGACGGTCGATGCTCTCCTGAAGCTTGGAGACTCGTTCCTTTGAGGTCATCGTGGCATCTGGAATTTGAAAAAATAAACCGCATCATGTAAGAGCAATTATTTATACGAGCGTTTGGACTGAAATTGCAATAAAAAATCAGTTCTAATGAAATTTGGATTAATTCTTGCTCTTGTGGCCAGCACGAACTTAGGGCAACGAGTGTTTCGAAGGTATTGTGAGGTTTAGAAAATTGCACAAACAGTCCGTGACAAAAGAGGAAAAGAAACCGTCGTCCATCATTGCCTGCCCTCAGGTTAGATATAGTTTCGGCCCACCTTAATGTAATGGATGAAATTTACTTACTTAATTCGACGAAAAAGTTGTACTTGGATGCTTTAGGCGGCCTTTGGGTCAAGGCGGTCAGGGCGTCATTGTCGAGATTGCCCAAAGATGCCAATGCAGGATCCTTGGGTTCCTCACATTCGTCAGTCTCGTCGTCTAAAACGGCACTTCCACGGGTACTACTCATGATACGACTAGAACTATGTCTCCCGCGGCCGGAGCGACTTCCCCGTAACGCGGCTTCACGGGTCTTCCGTTGTTTCCTTTTGACGCTGTGAGCCGGCGAACTCGGAGCCTTGCGCTTGGGTCTTCTGGTCTCACTCGTGATCGAGCCTCCGTCCATATCCAAGCGAGAATCTTCGCTTTCAGGCTCCTTTCGGCCACTGAGGCTGTCCATGTCGACCTCCGAGGACTCAGCCGGAGATTTAGGCGAATCAGGGGGAGGTCGAGAATCCGAAGGCGATTGAGAGGCACTCGAGGATTCCAGTGGATCTTCACGGGGCTCCACATACTTGTTGGGGGCCTTTGCCGAAGGGTTGCTGCTGGTGGACGTAGTCGAAGTGGAAGCGGTGGTGTTCGAATTGGTGGTGGTGTTGGTAGTGGCAGGGGCGGTTTCGGCCGGCTTATTGGCTGGTTTGGCAGGTTCTTTCTTATCGCCCGCTTTGTTGTCGGCTTCGGACGGTCCGGGAATGGATTCTGGCACAGATGCGAAAGGCATTTCGAGGCGAGACGAAGAGGGTTTGCTGGCTTTGACCACGGGTTCAGTCGGAATGGAGGACGGATGTACCGGACTACCGGGGATGGTTTCTCCACACGCCAAATCTAGATCCTCTTGAAGTTCCTCTTTCTTGATTTTCTTTTTGTTAGGCTTCTCGTCGACGAGATCTCCCGAGGAGGTTTCACCCTCAGGACCCTTCTTGGTCACCGCAGATCCCGTTAGAGGAGGGACTGCCCCACCACCGAATAATCCCTTCACACTCGGTCCTTTGGATGGATTCACAGAGCCCCCACCAACCGATTCAATGCCTGGCGATGGTCCCCTCGAACGCCCACTCGCAGTTGAGGATAGATTAAGGCTAATGGCGAGATTGGATTTCTCGTCCTCGGAGTTGAGATCAGATTCTGATTCCGAGGCCACTAATTCGGAGCTATTGGGCTTTCGTGGAGTTTTCCGTTTCTTTGTACTAAGCTTTCGATGAGGACCGGGTGTGGAAGCTCCAGATGCCTGGGCTTTGGAAGAGGAGGAAGCACTTCTGGGACTACTTTCAGCACCAGAAGCTTGAGTAGTGGACGATTTAGAGTCCTCTCGGCTATCCGAATAGTCGGAGCCCGTACTATCGGTTTTACAATCCTTTGAAGGCGATTTACTTGGGGATCTTCCGCCGTCAAGCGAAGACCCGGATATTTGAACGCCTGATATTTGGACACCAGACATTGGAGTGGTCCGCATGGCGGACAAAAACGGAAATAGCTCTTGCTGTTTTTTGGTGAGATTCAGCACTGGCTTACCACCTTGATCTTCCGAGACCGCATCCATGTCAAAATCCTCCTCTTCTTCTTTGGGCTCCGCCTTCACATCGGGCGAATCATCTGACTGAGCATTTGGTTTGCACGTTTCGATCTCAGAATTGGACTCAATGTCGACCTTGGCCACGGTGCTTATTGTGATAGTTGTTGTCTCTACCGCTACTTCTGATGATGTAGATGTAGTTGTTATTGTTGTGGCGGGTGTTGGTGGCAGATCTGGCTTCTTCTCTTTTTCGGTTTCCTCGGAACTTGATGTCGATTTGGTCGTGTCCATTGGTCCTGATTTACCAACAGGTTTACTCGAGCCCTGTCTTGATGTCCGCAAATTCTTCTTTCCACCCTCATCCGAACTGGACTCAGCGGAATCCGATTCTCGTTTAGATCTAGTGCTAACAGAGCCAATGGTTGTTGATCCTTTCTTCTTTGGCTCACTTTTGATTTCCGATGGAGCTTCTTTAAGTCCAGCTTTTTTGGCCAATGCTGCCAATGATGGCGCCGTTTCTGCCGCAGCCGTGGACGGCGAGGAACTAGGTGTAGTAGTTGAGGGCATCGTTGGGGCGGCAGGGGTGGCTTTACCCGGAGTTCCAGCATTCCGCGACTCATCAAGAGGAACAGGTTCTTTGAAGGCATACGGATCCTCTTCTTCGTCTTCCTCTGAACGGCTTTTGGATGCTTTCCCACCGGACTTACCACTTTCTCTCTTACCCGATGAGGCTAATTGACGAGTGGTAGCCCGATCCCGGGATCGACTTGGACGATTTCCCACAGACCCACTATCACTGCTTTTTTCGTCACTTTCGTCTTGAACTTGAACTGGAGTCACTGGATTCTGGGGCTGCGGTTGCGGTTGCTGTTTGGGTGTGGTAGGTCCCCCTTTGCGCGTTCTTTTGGGCTTGGATGGAGTAACTGGCAGTTCTGGCTTGGCGGCTTCCGTCACATCTTTTTCCACATCGATCTCGTCGTTCTCGCTCTCATCCTTATTCGGACCTCCTGCCAAATGAGCGGGACGCTTTCGGCCGCTTCTTCGACCCTCAGAGCTGTTTTGGCTGGAATTCAGTCGCCGACTCTTTCTCGCATTGGCACTGTTTTCACCTTCCGGATCCTCGTCACTCTCTTCCGACTCCTTTTTGATGGAACTGCGGCTGGATTGTCGCTTCAAGGCGGGCGATCCGGTTCGAGACCCGCCTCTGGACTGAGACGGCGTACTCGCCCGAGAATCACTAGCGTTCTTCGTGGAAGAAGGGGTGGTGGGAGTTGGCAACTTCCTACTTCCTCGACCAGAAGCCTGAAATGAAAAAGAGTGGGAAATTTGTTACACTTGTGTTGATCGGTGGGATAAGTCACCTTATTATATAAGCATAAGGGCAAGCGAACCTACATATAGGTCTCAACTGGCCTCGACGAAACATTTCCCTAATCTCTTAATCTTTTACTTTTCGTTGCAATGACTCGCATAAGACCATTGATGCATCATTGATTAGCTAGATAGATAGAAGATACCTTTTCTTTTCCGTTGTTCAAATTTGTCACGGGTTCTTTGTCCTTGGGCGTTTTGTCGTCTTTCCTCGATGTTCTCAGCTCCTTCTTGGCACTCGTGGAGTCGTTGGAAGAGTCATTGAGCTTGGCTATGGAGGTTCCCGATGAGGCACTCGCAGAAGAGGCACATTCGGTCGGTTGGGCTCGGCTTGTCCAGCTGCTTTTCAAGCGTTCCTTCGACCAAGAAAGATTCTCGGCAATCTTGGAACGCTTCACCCACTCATCGTATCGCGCGTTCCAACCTTGGTAGTGAACCAAATACTTGGGCCACCTCTCACCGGTCTTGGGCTCGCGGATTTTGATCACCTTGGCTTCATACACTTGGTTGTGGCGGTAGTACACCTTGATCTTATCACCGATCTCTACATTTACATGATCCAGCAGGTCCTGTTTCTCATTGGCCACGGGTATGTCGTCCTCATCGTCCAAAGGCGGTGGTTTGTCTTGAGGATTCTTCTTCTTTACGAGTTTCTTACGACCGCCTTTGGATTTGGAACTTCCAGTCGTGGGGGTCATATTCATGTCCGTGCTGGATTTAGAGTCCTCGGGGTCTTGGCCATATATGGGGCTGTCTCGAGAATTTTTCTTCTCCCCTTTCTTCGGAGGAGGATCATTGACATTGGGAGTTGGGGTTGGAGGTGGAGGACCGCCGTCCTCTTCCGGGTCTTCCTCGTCGTCACCCTCTTCCTCACCGTCATCCATTTCCTTCTCTTCAGGATGTTTCTCTTCTTCCTTGATCTCCTTGGCCTTTCCCCCGCTGGACGGTTTGGTTTGCAACTTACGAGCCTCATTCTCGGTATCCTTATCTCGATCCATTCGCACAATGGGCCGTCGACTCTCATCGCCAATGTTGTCCTTCTGAGCCTTGACTTGCATGGCAGCGGCAAGACTGGAGGTGGAATCTCGCCGAGGACGCGTGGCCATTTTGGTCTCTTCACCTTTCTTGGCCAAGGAGCCACTCGTTGGATCTTCTTCTTTCTTGATTTTCTCAGATTTGACCGTCTCTTTGCTATTGGGGGCCTTGTCCACTTTGCTCTTCTTAGCCGTGGGTTCTTTCTTGTCCTCCTCGGTCTTAATATCGCGACTGGGCGTGTTTTCCCGCCTCAAGGAGACCATCAAACCTCCCGCCGTTTCGTCTTGCGAACCAATACTCGATTTATCACTCTCGTTCTCGGCGTTGGACTCGGATTTGGAACCGCCGGAACGATGTTTGCCTCGGATTTGAACTCTAGAGCTGGCCTGCTTGGAACTGGTCTGGATCATGGTGCAGCCCAAGGTCTTGTTGAGCTCCTCGAAACTGAGCAGGTAACGTTTGTAGTGAACTCGGACCTGATTGGTGCACCAGGTGGTCTCAAACCCCAACTTTGAAGCCACTTGACGCCACATATTGTTATTCGTGACACGGGTGTGTCCGCCTAGCTTGTACACGACTTTGAAGAGCATGAATAAATCTAGCTCTTTACTGCCGATGGTGGGGGTGCGGTTAATGGGCGAGCCTCGATCCTCCATATGCTTGTACAATTCGGCCACTAATTTGTCCTTGTCCTCTTGCGTCTCGTTCTCTTCATCATCGGCTAAACTTTCCGTCTCTGACGACTCGGTGGTGCTCTCTTCGCCCATATTAAAGAGCACTTCCCGGTCCCACAAAGGCGGGAGCTCCTCTTTGTTGATATAAGTCACGGCCTTCTCAATGGCCTCTTTCAGCGAGGCCACGTCATTCTTCCGTGGCGAGTCCCGATGGAACTTTTGAGTATCTTTCTTGGAAACGGTGTAGTAGCGCCCATCCTTGAAGGATCGGATTAGAAACTCCTCCTTGGTGTCAATCTTGCCCTGGCCTGAGGCCGATGGCGCCACGATCAAGGCGGGAAACCACGATTCCCGGGCTTTGCTCTTCTTATCCGTGTTCTCAGCCCAAACCACGCGACCGATATTGGCCAAATACGAGGACGGAATGACCGTATCTTCGCTACCCGACGAACTGCCTTCATCGTCGGATTCGGGTCCGGGTCCACCTCGAGCCCAGCCCTTTTTTCGCCGGGATCCCGACACGGGCGTACTGAAGTGCTCGGGATGGGTCAGAGGCAAATTGTCCAAGGACTCACTGGCGTTGTAATGTTTCCCACTTTTCATACACAGGGCATTGCGACGGAGAGTCGTGATATCCCCATCGTCAAACACGACCGTGTACTGACTCTGATCCTGCAATCGCAAAAAAAATCTATCAACATATTTTTCGTTTGACACGAACTCCTTTCAATGTCCACCACCTCATGCGGCTTCGATTGGATTGGGGCCATCTTTTACCGGCTACCCGAAAATTTCAGTGGAACCATTAAATCAATAGGCATGAATATCGGTCTTCACCTGATTACCGGATTACTTAGAACTATTCGCTGGCGCCTTATTTCTGTTAATAGCGTCATTTCCAGCCCCATGTGTCGAGCATTATCCGTTAATATTCGGTTCCCGACCCGACGCATCGGATGGTTTCGTCTGACTGGACCCGTTATTCTCCATCTCCTAGATGATGGTCCAACTTTTCCAACTGATCCTAATCTAACTTCAAACTCAGAGGATAATCAACACATTTGATTTGGATATCGAAACCCTCAAACTTCCGCCAATGAGATCATGAGATACCGACTCTTGAGTGGCCTCTACCGTGTCCGTAGTCCTTGATCGGGTTAGGTCCGTACCTGAATCTTGTTGATGACGGCCTCGATGTACTCTTGCTTATCGGGATGTTTGGCCTTGACCGTGGCGCCCACCACCAAACTGCCCCCGGGACTTATAACCTGGACGTACTCGTCGGACAAGGTGGTGATGCCCAAGCCCGCGCTGAACGTCACCCGGCACTTGACCTGCTTCACCACCGAGCGCACCTTGGCCTCGCAGAATGCACCCTTGTACTTGGCCGAAACCTGGGTCCCAATGGCCAACGTGGCCGGAGCGGGCTCATTCTGAAACCGATCAATCCCACCCCATCAATCCCGATCTCCCACATCGACCCTCTAGAAATGTCCGTCTCACTTACCATGATGGGTCCGATGAAAGGTGTCGATTAACGGCGGCGGGTCCGGAGCATCCTGACCCATCTAACACCTCAAACACTCGTAGACTCTCTACTCGGCGCGCTGGTCCGGCGGCGAATGACTGACTCGGATTCTGGATTCTGGATTCTGCTCTCTGGATAGATAGATGGATGGATGGATGGACAGATTTAGTTAGTTAGTCCTTCATCTCGCTCGCATCAATAAAGCTGTCTGGGCAGCTGGGTGCTGCCTGCCAGCTGTCGCCCAGCTGCCTTGGCCTGAAGCGATGACAGCGTCTCCTAGGGTGAGCGCCCCACAGGCTCACTCAGGGCCAGTCCTGGGCCGCCTTACCCGTCAGATGGAGAAAGGTTGCGTTGGTCCCCGAGAACCAATGTTTCGTCCAAGTTAATTGGATTTTTTTTACAAACGTAGTATAAATACCGTCTTTGACCAAAATATCAAATCAATTTTCGAAATCAAATATTAAAAATGTTTCCAATTACTTGATATTTTTTGGGTTTTTTTTAGAATCCAAGTTTTTTGTGAGATTTCTTGGTAATTGGTGGATTCTTACTGATTGCATACTCAGTTAATTTTGTATAGATTTCGGAATGGCTGTAAATGATTAGTTTAGATTGAATGACTTGGTCTCTTTACTTAACTCGAGTTTCTTTTTATTTTCCAAACACTTCACCCATTTACCCGTGAGACATTACGCCCTAATTCAAAGAAGCTGTAAAAAATACCAAACATGGAAAGGACAGTATCCTTTCTGGGTCATTGTGATCTCTTTTCTTTGCTTTAAACTTGACGTCACTCAAATGATTTTCAGCATCGAAATCTCGGTCAAGCAATAAACAAATCTTTGTATGCCTTAGCTTTCGAAATAGAGTAACCAAAGCCTGGGTATTTCTTGGCCTACGCAACCTTCACGGATTTTACTGGTAGGTGTTACGAAAGATGGGATTACCTCTGCTCGAACAAGTCCATGCTGCGCCGGCCCGAAAAGTAGGGCTACGCGCTGGCCTGAAGTTTTGGCGTTCGAGAAGAAAGAGATCGAAGTGGACGGACGGTTCCATTTCGATGAAAGGACAGGGGGATGGGCTTTAGGTAGCCAAGGCCGGGGGAGGAGTGTCTTTACCACTTTACATTTTTAGGTATTGATATATACGAATTTTATTTTAATCATTACGGTGCTTGTTCGGGTAAGTGTATGTTTGCAAGGGCGTGCGCGCCGGCCCGAGCACAACATTGGGGTGACGGCCCGAGTTCATTGCTACAGTCAGTGGGGGAGCGGAGACCTGAGTTGGCAGGCTCAGTCCTCAGTGGCAGTTAGAATTTGAGGCGTGTTCATTTCATGCCCGTGTTGGGAGTAGGCCTATTACACGCTTTGGGCTGATGGGACAACGTCGGAGCCACAGGGGTTGAATTAGAGGGCTTGTCAGGGCTTGACTAACCCTCTATGCTGAATGAACTTATTTTTCATTTCAGGCAAACCTATGTATCTGCCCAGAAGCAAAGGCTTTTTAAAATTGTTAATCACCTGGAAAAATTATTATCTTTATGATTATCTTTCATTTTCATTTTTCATAAAGTAGAAAGGCAGATTACTGTAGACAATGAAACACAGATATGCTTAGCATATAGTTTTCAATTTGTAAGACATGAATGGTAATCATGAATTGTCCCGTGATTCAAAGATACTGAAATGAACTTCAGGTTTCAACCTTGAATTTCGTCCTCGGTCGTCAGCCAAGGGTTGATTTAGAGTCCTTGAAAGTTTCAGGGCCAAAGTCAATC
>NC_081446.1:10927695-11089351 GCF_007210705.1 Tigriopus californicus
GGTCGTCAGCCAAGGTTTGATTTAGAGTCCTTGAAAGTTTCAGGGCCAAAGTCAATCGAGTCAAGGACGCTTTCAGGGGTCACCTTGACCGAATTTAGACCAAGGCACATGGATCCGAGGCATGTTAACCTCCGGTTATCTCAACGGCATAGCGATGCTCACCTCCTTAATGGTATTCCTCACGAGTGGATAAAAATACTAAAAAGCTTACAAAGTCCCGTTCCTTTGTCCGAGAGCGTGACCCGCGTGACCAGCTTTGGGTGTTTTACGCTGAATACGCCTGGTCTGACCCATGCTGGATCGAGGGGCAAGACAGCTGTCGCTTGCCTCTCGCTTTGTCAGCGCTGCCGAAATCAATTCATTTTAACCATAGTCCAATCCCGAACTATCCGGGCCTCATGGTATTGGCTCGAATATGCAATTCCATTTATCTGTGTAGCTAGCGTGATCTTTTCAATATTAATCTTATTCATCTCACACTTGAAAGAAAAGGCTGTCTTGGCCGGGCTGTATTTGCAATCTGGACCCCCTGCATTCCCCTTGGCAACACTTGGATGGCGTGAGTCTTTATCCCTCGTTGTGAAGATCATCATCGTGATTCGGTTTTCTGAGCCGGATAAGTTGTGTCCGAGTCGCCCTCCTCGTAAGTGACCCCCCCGGCCCCCATACACGCCCCTCGTCACGATAATGGTAAGTTCTCGGGTAACCCAGGGGTGGACCAGTTGAGTATTTCATTTTGGCTGGGCGTTTTCAGTCGACGGAAGTGAGCATGGACTTGGCTCTGAGCCCGGAGAAGAAATTGGCCGACAAAGCGGCCAAGGTGATGGTGGTGGAAGATGGTTTGGACGTGGACACCAAGGACAAGAAGCTGGAGGATCTGACCAGCGAGGAGATGACCTCCAAGGATTACTACTTTGACTCGTACGCCCATTTCGGGATCCACGAAGAGATGCTCAAAGATGAGGTCCGAACTCTGACTTATCGCAATTCCATGTGGCACAACAAACATTTGTTCAAGGTGATCCATTCATTCATTTATTCATTCTTTGATTTACCAGATGCCTCATGTAATGTAAGCTAAGGCGTTTAAGGGATCGTCTAGCCCCGATCCGATGAATGGCAAACACAACACCCATTGTCCGTTTTTCAACTGTGACCGTGTCACCGTTAAAGGTCAAATAGCGCTATGTATTGTTTGTGTCTATGAACTTACATTTGTACCCTCCTCATGATCGCTTTCTTGTTTTTGTGACTCGTAACACAGTAATATATACATGGAATTGGTTTCTTTCATTTAATCAAGTCACATTCTTACATATCTGGAATATGACTGGATTATATGGACCTATATGATAGAGTAAAGATTAATATTTTAGAAACGAATCAGCCCATTATGTTTTTCTTTTTTCTTCCAAAGAGAGCGAGGGATCTCATTCATTTTGTGTCCGCCCATATACCGTTCATTGTTAGGGCATAAGGGTTTTGACCTAGTTAATCGATCATCATTGGAAATACGTACCATCTGAAGAAACGTACAATACATTGTCTCGAATCAAATTGATTTACTTGAGCGTCCCCCCCTCCATAGTCGAGTAGTTAATGCTTTTCACAACTTGAACCAACACATGTGGACTAACATCGAGTTTGAGATGGTTTTTGAATCGCGGATGGTATATTTCAATTCCAGAACAAGATCGTTTTGGATGTGGGTTGCGGCACGGGCATTTTGTCGATGTTCGCGGCCAAGGCGGGTGCGGCTCATGTCTACGGCGTGGATATGTCCGGCATTGTGGAGAGTGCCAAAACCATCGTGTCGACCAACGGTTTGGCCGATAAGGTGACCATCATCCGGGGCAAGGTCGAGGACATCACCTTGCCCGTCGAGAAGGTCGACATCATCATCAGCGAGTGGATGGGCTACTGCCTGTTCTACGAGTCCATGCTCGACACCGTTTTGTACGCCAGGTATGAGAGTCGCCTAGCTTAGAGCCTTGATCCAAAGGTTGCAATATGGCTTGGCTAACGGTATCTATTTGTTCGCTCCTTCACAGAGATAAATGGCTGGCCCCCACCGGGTTGATGTTCCCTGATCGTGCCACTTTGTACGTGACGGCCATCGAGGATCGTCAGTACAAGGACGACAAGATCAATTGGTGGGACGACGTGTACGGGTTCGACATGTCGTGCATCAAGTCCGTGGCCTTGCAGGAGCCGTTGGTCGACGTGGTGGATCGCAACCAGGTCGTGTCCAACTCGTGCCTCCTCAAAGAAATCGACATTCAGACATGCACCAAGGACGACATACCTTTCAACTCGCCCTTCAATCTCATCTTGAAACGCAATGACTACGTCCAGGTACGTGGCCCTTGGGCTCAACCAGGCCCCAGCCCTGTCCCATCATCCTTCATGCCCATTGATCTCAATTCATATCTTCCCATTTTGTAGGCATTGGTCACCTTCTTCAATATCGAATTCACGAAATGTCACAAACGCGTGGGTTTCTCTACTGCGCCGGAGGCTCCCTACACTCACTGGAAACAGACCGTGTTTTACTTGCAAGACTACATCACGTGCAAGAAGGGCGACGAGGTGTTCGGCAATTTCCGCATGAAGCCTAATGATCGCAATAAGCGCGATCTCGACTTTGAGATCGACATCGACTTCCGTGGCGAGCTTTGCGAAGTCAAGGAAAAGAACGTTTATCGCATGAGATAAGGCACCTCCAAGAAGCCCCGCTCAACCTTGTTTTGACCCTACCCCCCCAGCCCCACCTCTCACACAACAAGGAGGCAACTTTTCTCAGCATCTTCTTAGATCATGCCACCGCTTTCTTTTCGCCCGCTAAAATGCCAAAAGCCGTTGTCGCTGACGGAAACAAATTCATTAATATCTCAGAATATGGTCAGGCTAATCATGATCTTCCCACGCTTTAAGTACGTGCTTTTTTCTGATCACTGAAGAATCCTCTTATTTCCCATCGTGAAAAGAGTAATCATCCCACACACCCATTTACCCCAGCCTTGATTACCAAAATATCCCCCCTTCGCCCCCTCTTCCTTCACTCCGCCCCAAGTCAGTATTTTTTGGTGAAGAAATCTCTTGAAACACGATATTGGTTCCTCAATTGGTAATTTTCGACAATAAATGTAGCCCAATGTGTTTGATGGATGTACCCTCTAAAGCCATCAATTATTATTGTCATGGATGAGTCACTATGACCCAAATACATTTCTCTTCACATCCATTAGAAAAAGTGAGTTTTCTATGTTAATAACAGCCAGAAAATGTCACGATTGAACAGCTTTGATTTGGGGCAAGCACATGTTATAGAAAGAGCTGTCCACAAAATCCTCTAGTTTCCGCCAATGGATCCAATTGTTCTCGAACAAATCTGCATTTGAACAGCTCTTGCCCCAATAATGCGGGTCAACGATTAACAAATACTGACTGGTAGACGAGGCTAGGGCCCCGAAGATGCCTTTGGAGGAGCAATCCTGATCTCCACCCATCATGATGGGTGAACCAAAGCGTCTGAAATGCTCTTGAATGGTGGGAAAATGGGACTTGAGCTGGGATCCTTGATTGACGTGAATTATTTTGCTCGGGATGTCGTACAAATGATCTAGTACCAAACACACCTAGATAGATGATGTAATGAAGGTCGGGTAAGGCGTTAGAATCATCAATGATGGATATTTAGCGTTTACTTCAAAACTTCCTATCCACTCTCTGGAACCCCGGAAAGTCGGCGATTTATCCTCCATGGTCACCAATATATTTTGAATCTCGGGTAATGAGGGCACACGGGGATCATCAGGAAGATTCCGCTGAAATCTTGAATGAGTGAAGATTCTCATTATGTCAGGACATAGTAAAAGAGGCCAACATTCATTAGGCCCTTACCTAATCCAGGAAGCAATGGTTTGCAGGGTTCGATAACCACAGCCCCAACCCCGATCGTCCAATCCATCGCAGCCATAATGCCAGTATTCATATGTTCCATTCACGATCATTTTCGTTGAAGTGGAACTGGGAACGGGTTCGCTCAAATCCTCATGGGGACAAATCATCTGGGTCCGATTGTGGGACATTTTGAAAACAACTTCAGAACCCAGACTCAGACTAAAAATATATGAAGTATATCCTATATGCTACTCCGTTTCAAGGTCATCTGATTCACGGGCTTTATCAATCTAATTCAACCAACCCATACGGTTTTTCATTTGAATCACCCAGTTGCCTGAAAAACTTCTTTCAATTAGGATTCAGTGGTCTTACGTCACAAAATATGAGCAAAATGTAAACAAGGTTTGTCATTGGTTGAAAGTGCTGGTGAGCAAAGTCAAAGGAGCAATCAGAGCAATCCCTGTCCAAATAAAAAAAGCGGGAAATTTAAACTGATCGAAAATCGTCATTTTCAACGTCGAAGTTTCATATGTTTCAGTCAATAATTTTGTCCAAAAATGTTGATTCAACACATTTTTGTAGCCGTTTCAGAATCAATCACAATTAGAATCCTTTTTGAATCATACTCTGGGCTAGCAGGAAAAAAAAACTTCAGACCAGTACATAAATCTCAAGCTAATGTCGGCAAATCCCATATGTACTGTAAACTTGATGATGGTCCGAATGCAAAAGCAACTCCAAATTGCTCCTAAGCTAGATTTCACAAGAGATTACCGCTTCTTTCATTGAATGATCATTTATCAAACAAAAATTAGTGGCTAAAATTAATAGAAAAGGGAATATTTCACCTAACATGACTTCACTAAAGAATTGGCCATGAGCAAAGTTAGTGTCCCATGGAAAATGATGAATTTTCGAAGCTGCCGACCTCCTATGAGATTCATTAACTATATTCCCCCGGCCTGATCAACCCTGAAAGTTAATACACCCCTGCGTCATCTGATCCACGTTGATTAGTGTATTTGGACCTGGTTGGGTGAAGAGAAAAAAACTCAAGTGACGGCGTTCTTCAATCTCGAGATTGTAAATGACTTACTTTTTTTATTATACGGATACGTAAGCGATGGAACTTGATGTGAAAAAAAGTGAGTAGTTACAAAATTACCTTAGAGTGGACTACTAATAACTTGTTTACTGCTAGGTCTCTTTTTGACATGGTTATGAATTGAGGTGGAAACTAACATATCAAAGTTAGCCACCTTGGGAGATAAATATGTCTTGCCAAGCATCACACCTTTGCCCAGCCTTTCTCGTTAAACATCACAGATTTATGGATTGAACATGAACATGTTGTTTCATCCAATGACTCGATTCCACGTTTTATACTGAAGTTTTTGGCCTAAAACCATGACAAAAATTCGATTTTTAACAAACTAGTCATAACACATCGGATATTTCTACATTTTCTCACGTGGCCTACTCCAGCAAACTGTGTTATTTAACGGGCAAGATACCGCTACCAGAAGTAGCAACTTGAGTGGAACAATCTGCTCCAAATCCGTTCCCTGTTAATGTGAAGATGGATCCGGATTTGATCTTCTATGGCGTGTTGGGCTTTGCCTGGATCGAGTTCCTGTGGGAAGCCTACTTGAGTCACCGTCAGCGCCGTGTCTATGCCACCCACACTCACTTGCCCGCCCAACTCACATCTATCATGAGTGCCGAAACCTTCGAAAAGGCCCGTTCCTACGCTTTGGACAAGTCCAGATTTGGCGCCGTCGAGGGCATCTTTAGCCAGGTTCTCTCCACGGCTCTCATGTGGTTTCTGGCCTTCAAGCATGTCTGGAGCTTCTCAGGTGTGAAGAGGGTTTTTTTTCGTTTGAGCTTGACGTGTTTTGGGGTCTGTTTTGTGGAATTTTGCGGAAATGCAAACACAATTTCCGGCCTTTCAAAGTAAGAGAGTAATCCCAGATTCATTACAGAAGAAGAGTAATTTTAAATGGCTTGATAACTAAGAAAAGACAAAAAAAATCAGAAAACAACACGTTAATCTTTCCATCGGTTATCAACGGAACATGAACATCAATACGTGTCTATGAAATATGTCACTCATATATTTGAAGCTTATCATTTTAACAAGAGGTTTTTAATTCATCCAACGGCCTTTTCTTCAAGAAATACAAAAAAATGCTTAAAATCTATTCAAAAAAAAAATCTTCCTTTCGATTCGTTAAGCCAACATTTCTTCTTGTAAGTTGGCATTATTTTGGACGTATAATTGTGTTTTTTTTTTATTTTGCCACTCAAACATCAGTTAGATGATAAAAAAGTATTGATTGCACGGCGTTAGAGGTAGAGCCAAGGGAAAACAAAAGGACACAGGACACGAAGCAACCGAGCAATACTCCACCAAAACCAGATCTCTCTTACAGGCCATTTTTTCCAGGTCCAGGTTGGTCAAGCTGATTTTGACCAACCATGAAACTTGATTCTGGCATTTATGATTGCTTTCATCACGTCAGTTGGTTCAATCAAAATATTTTATGAAACAAAACTACTTTTGAGAATTCTTTTTGATTGATTTGAGTTGAACTGAAGTGTTTTTGGCCCCATTTTTTTGGCTGAGGTGCCATGGTCAAGAATAAAAAGAACCCTGATGTTTCTGTTTAGCAAAGGATATATTTTGACAAACCCTGGTTGGTACCCAAAAGAAGTAAAGATTTGTGTAGAGAATTAGCAGGATGACTGAGCCAATTATATTATTGGAAATTCTTTGTTTACAATACCACCGATCACCATGAAAATTTGGCAATACGTCCAAATTGCAAGGCAAATGCGCCAAGTTTACGCCACTTATTTTAGGGACACTTGGGAACAATTGGAGAAGTAATGAGTTTTTCCTTGTTGTCATTTCAAAGTGACAAAATATGTTTGACCATACTCCATCTCGAATTATTGTTCATGGTGATATTCCGAATGAAAAATAGGTGGTGACAGAAGTGCTCGCCTCACTGATATCCTCAAATATAACGATTTGCCACAAGCATTATCGTATTAGAAAGTAATACTCAGGTAATTGGATTCACATTGAGCTTGATATAGCGTCTCATATTTTTAAACAAATTCAGTGCAAATACAAACTTGTCAGCAAACGTGTAAAGTTACTATATTAAGAACTATCCACATTAGTTGATAATGATTGGTACGATACGTTAAAGGGTGAGTGTATGAGTGTATGGAAACCCATGACAATTGGAATACTAGGGGTAAATTAAAACTGACCTTTTGTTTTGCCCAAAATGTGAAGATGACACAGCATGGGATGGCAAAAAAATAACGTCGGGGTGTTTAATAATCTATTTTCTATTGGCGTACATTTTGTAGGTGATTTCCTTGACAAGCAAGGCTACAAGGCCGAAGAAAACGAGATTCTGCGATCCATCGTACTCACCGTCATCTTCAATGTCTTCAATACCATCATCGGATTACCGTTCAGCGTGTATAGCACCTTCGTTTTGGAGGAGAAACACGGGTTCAACAAGCAAACCGTTGGATTTTTCATCAAAGACAAGATCAAATCCTTCATCATCTCGCAGGTAAATGAACTAAATAAGCTCGCCATCATGGACACCTAAAAGCTAAAAAACAAACCATTCATTCTCAACCAGGCCATTATGATCCCTCTGTTGGCGGTGGTGATCAAAATTATCCAAGAGGGTGGAGACTACTTCTTCGTGTATCTGTGGGGCTTTATCCTGGTGTTCACCATGTTCATGATGGTCATTTACCCGGAGTTTATCGCTCCGTTGTTCGACAAGTACACCCCTTTGCCAGAGGGCGATTTACGGCACAAGATTGAGGAGTTGGCCGCTTCCATCGATTTCCCTCTTTACAAGTTGTTTGTGGTGGAAGGATCCAAACGGTCCACCCATAGTAACGCCTACTTCTACGGCTTCTTCAACTTCAAGCGAATCGTTCTGTTTGATACCCTCCTCGAGGCGTCAGAGCGTGAAAAGCTCAAGAGTGATGAGGATAAGCAGAAGGAGAAGGAGGAGGACGCCAATCAAAACGAAGAAGAGAGGAAGAAGAAAGAAGAGGAAAAGACCAAAGGCTGCACCACGGACGAGATCTTGGCCGTTCTAGGACACGAACTCGGACATTGGAAGCTCAATCATGTGTTGAAGAACATTCTCATCTCTCAGGTGCACATCTTCTTAATGTTCGCCTTATTCGGGTACTTATTCAAATATCAACCGTTGTACACGGCATTCGGATTCCCTCAGCAGACGCCCATCTTGATGGGCCTCATGATCATCATGCAGTACATCACCGCTCCTTACAACGCCCTCTTGAACTTCCTGATGACCTGCTTAAGCCGACGATTCGAGTTCCAAGCCGACGAATTCGCACAAGGCTTGGGGAAATCCAAAGACCTCAAGACCGCTTTGGTCAAGCTTCAAAACGATAATTTGTCATTCCCGATCTTTGACAAGCTCTACACGGCTTGGCATCATTCGCATCCTCCACTATTAGAGCGATTGGAAGCTTTGGAGGATAAAAAGCAGAAATGAACGTGAAAGCACAAATTTCTGTACATTTTTTTTTATCAACACTTTTTGGTTTGTTTTGCCCTGATTTTCTCATTTACTGATAAATACATATCCTCAGTTTGATTTGGACGGTTGAATCTTGTCCAGGAAATGACTCAAGCAGGCGTGACATTCCGCATAGCACTTCTCGAATCCGGCATCACCGGTATCATAATAAGGATCTCTGATCTCGATCGTTTGGCCCGCGGGATGATGGACCCCCAACATTTCGATCACGGCTGGACAATCCGGGGGAGAAATTCCACCGAGGTCCAGCATGTTCTGTGAATCCATGCCAAAGATGTACTTGAAACTTGAGAAATCCTCGGTACAAATCTGTCGGGCCAAGGTCTCCATTTCCAATTGATGCCGTTCCATCACTTTCCTCGCTCTCGAATCGGGTAGCTTTCCCACGTGCCACTCGCCTATCGCAGCCGAATCGACCTAGTTTGGCCAAATTATGGGATCAAGAGCTGATAAAAGTCTGGGAACCTCTAATGAGCCACATATTGCCATTTTCTGTTCTCACTAACCATGTGTGCCAACATTTGGCGGTAGCTCTAAATTACCATCCCAAAACTTTCGACCACATTTTCTGACTAAACCTGTAAACTTGCTGTATCGTTAAATTCGGACCTTTTTCAAACTGTCTCGTAGAAGCAGAACATTTTTCGAGACTAGCGCTTGAATAATTTTTATTGGAGGTGGACCCTTCCGAGAGATGATTAGTGTTCATAGCTCTTAACGAATTGGCTAATTTGCTGAACACTTTTAAAGGTGACCCTAGTACATTTTTGCTCATTGAGCTATGAGCAATTTTTGAGTATGGGGCACCCAAAATTAGGATTACCCGGTTGCTCCAAGGGCGCAAGGATACGATTCAATCAATTGAAATGCAATTGCTTTTTCCACCCTCATTTTTGAATCATTTGAGGTTGCTCTGGCTGATGAGATTTGCTGCTAACCCGCATGATCAATGAAGTAATTCATCCTCTGGAATGGTTACCTTCCACGTGCCCGTGAGTCCACGATCTTTGAGGATCCGATGGAAAACGGCCTCGGCTATGGGCGATCGGCAGATATTACCCAAGCACACGAACAAAACGGATTTCTCCGGATCCATCTTGACTCGGGCTTTCCGGGTGGATCTAAATCACCAAGAGAAAAAAAAAATAATGCTTTTTAGCTATGTCACCTGTAGGCCATATCACTGACGTTTTATTCGTTTTGTCCGTTTATTCGTCGACATCGGCTCAAGATCTTGAAAACGGACTTCAGCTTCGTTCAAATAGTCCGTATATCGCACGAGGCAAGTCCGTTTTCCGGCGTTGACCGACAAAATCACGGCCGCATAGGCCAAGCCGTCGTCGGCGAATCTAGCCCAACACAGGTCATCTGGGGACCAAGAGGTCAAATCTAGTGTCAAGTCCGTTTGAACAGCCGCTTCGAAGGCCTTTATGAGTAAGTCTGGAGGTTGCCGATCTTGCACCGATAGATTGACAAACTTGGCCGTGGATCCCGACGCTGCCCAGGCATCAGCCAAAGCCGCTTCGTCGGATTCAGAGCCGCTGCTATCGGACTCAATAGCCCCTGTGCGTTCAGTGATGGTGGCCATGTTGATGGGTCAAGGGAATAGTACCTGAGTTGCACCGTGGATTGGAGGCGTGGTGCCACATCCAAGCCAAATTGTTGTCGGGCTAGACTTCGCTGGGGGTGGTTCGAATCATGGCGTGACCATTGGGCGGACATGTTCCGGAGGACTGAGAGCGACCTCAGTGGATCCTGGCTTAGGATAAAATGCTGAGACGGCAAATTCCTTCATGATTTTCCAGGTCGAGCAACATGTACATCAATCATGGATCAAGTATTTCTCGTCGACCGATTATGAGCAATTGAAACTGGCTGGGTCGTCTCTCAAAAGGTTACGAATATTCGACTCCATTTTGGGGCGATCATCAAGGGTGAGTATGCCCTCCAGACATGTAGGGAGGTTCTTTGGACTGAGGTGTGCCTGTCAACCCGCGTAGGGCTCTTCAAACCCACTGAAAACCCACTCTCATGGCACACGAAGCATAAGTGGTGGGGGGTTTACTGGGCCGAAATTTGGATCATTCGCACGTGGTTTGTTTTGGTTCATTGGTGGCTGGCAGACAGTTAGGACAGAGTGACGGACTGGACCAAACGACGAATGCGACAAATAGCTGGATGTCTTTTTTCTCAGATGAGGTGAATCTTTTCCCATCTTCAGATTTGGTATTCAGTTATGCTAATGGAACTGGATAGAGATTCCAAGGGCTCTGATTTTTTTTTTTTAGGAATGTCATGTAATAATTCTAATCTAACCTTATTTTCGCAAGTGACGACTTCGAGTTGGCGGATCGGACTGGCCGTTGAAAATAGGATTGATTTGGAATTTGGTCAAAAAATTGGACAAATCTGACTTAAAAGGTGCTATAAGATCAACGAGGAGCATACTGTAAACCAAAGAATTCCACCTCTCGTCTCCCTTGAGGAAGTTCAATTTATTGCCCTCAAATATTCGTAGGAAGCATATAGGTGTTGATCGCCTAACTTTTTCAAACTATCAGAATCCATACCAGGGTGATTTGGTTTGGTTTTTCACGGTCTTTTCTAACCGCTACAGGGAATGTAATCCCCAGCACTATTAAAATGAAAGGGTATAATTCGTCTATTAATTACCTTTCAATCTTTTTATGATATTTGGTCTAGCAACGAACTTGAGTTGGCAGACCAAGCTAGTCCTTGAATGTAGGGTTCATCTGGAATGCTATCTAAAAATTTGTCCAAGTCTGACTTGAAAGATGCCACCTGATCAACAAGGCTTACGTTTTCCCCACCAATATTAGAGGGAAGCAAATTAAACTGTTTTACTTCTTTCTTCTATTGAGTTATACTTTGTTTTCAGTGGTTCTAATCATCGCCGGCTATTTGGAGGACAAGCCCCAAAGGGCTGAGGGCAACCTCCACCAATGTTTACTTGGGACAAAGTATTGGAACGACAAAGTCCTTCATGATTTTCTAAGCCATGGTACGTGATCTCAAGAACCCCGATGAATTACCCATATGAAGTAATGGAAATTAAAAAAAAAAATGCACTACAAAACTCTAAACTAATTTTTGGTATAGTTATGTCAGTTTACTAATATCTTGGCTCAATTTTAGAATAATGTTTGCTTCAACAAGGCGACAAATTGAAATAACTGACACACTCACTCTATGCAAGGCGCAAGTTGACTGTGATGTTTGTTTAAATTCTCCCTCAACAAAATGCCTAAAATTAGGCTACCGAGCTACATTTTTTAAAATATCCTTTGCTCTATGATCTACATGGCTAATAACATTGGCTCGATTTTATGATGCTATAGTGGCCCAAAATGGCATATTCTCTCAGCCCCTTAAAGCACATGAAAAATGGGTATCTTCCAACTTCTCATCATTAGTCAAACCTTTAAAATTATTCCTTTATTTACCTTTTAAATTCAATATTGCGTCTGAAAATCAAATGATTGAATGCATTGGTCTTTACATTGTTTTCATGAAGTGATTAAATATCTCAAGGCTTTAGACGTTACGTTTGGACGCCTAGCACTTTTTTGGACACTTTTGGACATTTTGGACTCTCTTGTCCACTAGGTGTCCAAAGTTTTGCCAAACTTTTCAAATTACTCCCCCTAAGAATGCATGCAATTGAGCCTGGCCATTATTTGAGCTTGATCTTGGATGGAGCTCTAGACGCTCAAATAGCGCGAGAATGGCTTCTTTAATGTGGTTCCGGCCTAAAATTGAGATCGACAGGCGAGTTTCTTATCTTAGGCCTAAGGATACGCTATCCAGTTTCAACGATGAGGAAGTAGGCCTACTTGGACTTGAGGTTGTGAGGCGATAATGGGGAAGGATTTGTAAGTGAACGAGTGAATCGGATCGAGGGATCGCAGATTTGCTCAACGATTCTTCATGGAATGTCATCATGAGGAAGCGTTGATAAGTGTGGCTTGCAACTTCATCTGAAACAATCCACAATTCCTCATCTGCAACATTGAACAGAGAATGCAACGGAAATAATCAAACTCGCTTCATTAAGGCCTCCTAAACGGTGTTCTAGCCACTTGATCAATCATATTCACGGAGGCATCGTCCGTCAGCCCAAACCCGCGATATCTGCTGATTACATCTTACCCTGGTCTTGATAAGAGGCCTCTAGAAATATACACCCATGAACACTGAGCCGAGTTGCATGTGAATGGCTACTTTGGACAATCATTCTCTTCATCACTGTTGTTTACATTTGGATAAAATATGTCTGAATTGATGAGACTCCATAATTGTTTCATCCAGTGAATGAGGTGTTGAATGAAACATTCTCGTCCTTAGCATGATTGAATCTTACATAGCAATGTACTTAACACTTTCTTCTATTGGAAAAATATGTTTCTTCCGCCTTTCTTAGTTTGGTGCTTGGACGTTATTCAGTTTGAAAATACGCTAACCGGAATGCTTGCTCATAGGATGCTCATTCTGAGAAACGTCCAAGCCTTCACTCCGAGGTAAGAGGGTTGAAAAAAAACCAGGCCTATGATCCACTAGCCTACTGTAATGTCTGATATAGAAACTCATTTCATGATTGATAGATAATTTCATCGAAGCTCAGGTAAGCCTTCGCTCTTCATTTTAAATTTGATAGCTTGAAAGGAACGACTCACCAAATCTATTTGAACCTCACTTGGATATTAGCATTTTTCAAGCCTCCCTTTCATAAACTTCATGCAAGGAAAGGAACGGGTATTGAATAAATAGCCATTCTTCGATCAATTGATGAATAATGTATCTATTAAGCGACACTTTCCATAAGCGTTTACCTTTATATTTATGGTGTAGGGTTGTTGATTGAACTTATGCGAGTGATTAAAAGGATTGCTCTGATTTTCTATTATTCATAAGGCAAAATAATGGGGTTCAGGTATGGTCCAAGTTTGGAAATTGTTTGCTAGCTTGTCAAATTTCACAAAATAATTTGAGAGTTGTATCCTGGCAAAAAAAATTATTTCAATCATGTGGACCGCAATTTTTAGACACTCGACTTGACAACGTGTGCATCTCGTTTGTTGAACTGTCAGAAGTGGTTAGTCCGCATTGTTCCAAGCTAATCAACGATATCATGTTATCCTGTGAAAGATACCGAACGCTATTGTATGTATACCCCTAGTCGTCTCTGACGACATAATTGGAACACCTACTCGTCCAATTGTTAGTGCAACTAGCTACATGCATTAATACGAACCGATTTGGGCACCTAATTCGAGATCATCCTTAATTAAAACCAAAGCCGTACGGCTGACATTTCCACATTGAAGCTGGGGTTCAACCGACATCCTGTCAGATTTGGACAATAAAAATCAACACGACACCTTTGACATATCCTGATTATTCTGCCGTCCGAGCAGAAGCATTACTCTAACTTAGATTCGGAGCAGGATTCGCATTGGTAAAGTACCAATTTCAGGCCTAGAAGTGTCTATTTAGATGGTCAAAGGGAAATGCTAATCTTGGTCAAGGGCATCAGATGGGTTATGAAATGTTTAGAGAGACATATCACACCTGATATGATCGATAAGTGTAAGTAGATGAGTTTGAATTATGAAGGGCCTAGATCTAGAAATAATGGCGTCAAGGTCAAGTGCAGCAAGTGAGAGGATTTAAACTGCTGGCAAATGGACAAATTGGATGGTCAAAGGCTTGAGGGGAAATGAGAAAAGTTGTCAAATTAGACCACTTTACACCACAATGCTGATAATGAGATGACGCACAGATTTCATTCAAACGTCTTTGCTTTCGGCACTGTCGTCATGATTTGATGGGTGCGATTTTATTTCAGTTGACATCGATTTTGAACTGCTCCAACATATTAAGACATACTTATAAGGCATCAAGGCTTTGTTGAAAAATCATGAGATGATAAACAATGGGTTTGTTAAACTCTCGAAAAATTCGAACTTTAGTTAAACTACTTGGCTTTTCTACGTTTCCTTATTGATCAGTTGTTGTCAAACGGTTTGCTTCAAAAGTTATTCGCGGCAATTTTTAATTTAGGTTATTGCTGATGGAATCGCAATAAATCTACGTCTTACAGAAGTGTATGTTCATAAAAAATAATTTAGATGATTTGCAAGTGTTCAATGGAATTATGACACTGACAAAGTAGGTGCTTTCATTTGGTCGAGAGTTTTTTTGAGGATCTTTCAGATACTACATTTTTTTGATATCGAAATCAAAACTGTTGTCGTGTTTTTACTTTTCAATGCTCGCAAAAGAGGGATTTGGTACTGAGATAATTAACGCCTTTTCTATAATTGAAAGTGAAGATTTTGCCAAAGAAAGATTGTCAATTGAATGGTTTTGCCATTTTAGCTCGAGAGATAACTCCTGCAGCAACTCTAAAATGGAAATGAATCAAGCAAAATGGCAATAACGTACCTACAGGATGATTTACAACTCTGACGAATTGAATTCTTGTTCAAACTTGAAGACAATTTTCCCTTTAGATTTGATAGGATTTCCTAGGTTTTAGGTTTACATATCGCTGGACGGCTGGCTCTTCAATATTTCTCTGAAATAGAGAAATATTCTCTAAATATATATTGAAAAAAATATTGCTACCTTCAATAATTAAGAGGCATTTATTCTTGCAGTTGCTCAAAGCCAGTGCATTCTAATCTTGGTTATAAGAAAACGATAGTTTGAGTTATTTGCATTGATCCATTCATAATCCAACACTAAATTAGCGAAACAAACCCTGAATTGATTACAAGTGGCTTGATCAATTTTATTCATATCATTAAAGCCATCTAGGGTCGGATAATCCTATTTTTCATCCTTGTGGCTCAATTTCTATCCTCATTTTGTGACTTGTGACTAACATGAGAGTGCAAAACAGAATTTGTTCATAGCCAGGTCTCATTCGACTTTAAAACAAATGACGAATAGGGTTCAATGATAAAACTATCATCGTGGAAGCCAAGCCAAAATCCTTTGCATCGTATTCTAGCCCTATTCAGGATGAAATATATTAGCTGAAATTTTGATAACATGATTTAACATCTCCGTGAACACATGGTATGCTGAAGAAAGGTTACTTATTCTTAGTTTTAAAGCTTCTGTTATAACATAAATAAAGTCTTGCAAAAGAGCTCATTTGTGCTGATGTTTAGGGGAATTTTGAGTGCGAATTTTGGTGCTCCTTATTCAAATTTGAGTTAGGGTGAATACGGTCAACAATGAGACAAAGAGATTTTTAGCACAAATTGCTAAGGGTTGACACAAGAAGTTTATCTTCTCATGGCTATGTTTTTGCATCCCTTGCAGCGTCTCCGTATTGAATTCCAAATGTATTCCTTAATTGTCTTTTTAAAAAAACATTGCAAATGCGGTTCAATATCTAAAATTTGAAGAAAACAAAATATTTAAAAGCCACATTTCTACCGAAGATCTCGGAGTCGAAAAACATGAAGATGTTGAAATATCACTTCAACGAAGTTAAAAATTCATGTAGTTTTCAAATGCAGTCGAACTTCAGATTATTTTGCCAAGAGCCTGAGTTTGGAATGTTCTCATTGAAAATGCTATTTCAAATTGACATTGGTCTTGTTAAACAGATTGCCAATTCATTCCATTTACACATGCCATAAAACACACGTGGTTTGTTGTTTTCATTAATGAAAAGGTTGAATCGTCATAAAAACGTAATATCAAGAAGTATATCCTAGGGCATTTCGCTCGTCAAAATGGTTTGCCCTGACTTTGATCTTGCTCGTGAAGAACCAAACTCTGCGGCATAAAACTCCACCAAAACGAACACCCGCAACAAAACATGTCGGCGATTCTTTAAAAGGGTAAAATATTTGTAAACGCAACGAGCCTGCAGCACGTCTTGTTTGACCATAAGAGAGGGGCCATTTAACCAAGTTCTTTGTCAACTCTGCTCAGAATTTGCCCATTGAAATTTTAATCATCAAATAGTTTTATCATCCTTTTGATTGATAATCAACTCAAACATTCCTTCAATTGTGGGTTTAAAAGAACCCTCACTCCTTTGGTCACCTTCAATTTCAAGAAAATTCATGGAAAGCGGTTTTCATATCTTTGATTTTTTTAACTCTCATCAGCATTAAGGAATCCAAGCGCCACGTTTGGCTTTCCATTCATGATTGGCTCAAAAGCTACTATCAATTTTGGAGTATTTTGACATTTAACATTGGAATATTAGACAACTCAAAAGTCTAAATAAGGACTGTTGCAGCAAAACAATTTGTCAATGAGGCTAAAAGTCATAATATATTGGTGAAGGATCCGCTTTCCATGAAATTACTTCTAGTTCAAGTCTTGCAAATCCCATTCCAAGCTTCTTTTGTGTTATCTAATAAACACAACTAAGTTGCTTTCTTGAGAGGTAAAATGTGAACACCTTTGATTATTCTCGTAACAATCAGCAACATTGAATGATGCTGGTGATATACATATGGAGAAGCCCTACTCGAAAAACCAACTCATTAGTTGACACTTTAATCTTGTTAATGGTATCTTGATTAGAAATGAAAACGAATAATCACCAATAGTGATGTACTCAGAAGCATAAAAATTGGCCCAAAAGCATATTGTATACATGTTATAGATGAGGTTTAATCAAGGATCCTCGGGGTTCACATAACCTAAGAGTCCTAAAAAAGTAAGGCTGCCTTTTAATCCTTATGGATTTGATGAATCCATTTTTTCTGTACAAGTGAAATTCAAAAAATGAGAAATGGAGTAAACTTCCAGCCTCCCAAAAATGTCTTCTGAGAAAAAGTTTGAAAGAGTCTTCAAGTTTTTTGTCCCCATTTGTTGTGCCTTGACCTTAAAACATTTCTTAAAGCCTCGTTTTTTACCTTCCCTCACGACAAAGACATGTATTGATTAAATGGAAGAAATGATAAATTTATTTTTTTAATGTTTAATGCCCACTTATAGGGAGCTCAAAATGGCCAATAAAGACATCCATCTTAAGCGATTCCTTTGCAGCATCTCCCAATTCCAAGAATACCAGGAGCAAGTTGAATGACAATTTATCTTGTCTTCAAATTTAACAAACAGTCTAGAACTTTTGTCGGGCTTTGACCAGATTTAGAATTTGGACCACCATGAATTTGCACACAATGCCATGTCTGAGCATCGTTGGGATCAAAATCTGTGCGCCTGCACATTTCCTTATAGCTCTCTGGATAACTCCTCGTTACCAAAACTCAAACCACATTTGGGACCTTAATCATGTGTCGAAAACCCGACCATCTCCCATCTCAAGTGCTAATCCACCGCATCAGCAACGAATGCGTCAAGAACAAGAACAAGTACCGATAACGGAGAGAAACATTCCATCCTGGATGCCATTCATGTCAATCTCAGTGTCAGACATAGGAGAGTAAGAGAGAGAAGGCAACCATCGAAGAGCTACTTTCAGCGCCGGCGTATTTGATTCAGGCACAATTGACGCATCTCAAGCAGAGGTCTTCTCAAGAGAAGCGTTGTTCGTTCGTACCTTGGTCCCCTTCTGCTTGCTCTTTTGACTTTGGTGTGCGTGCTTGAGCGTCTGAATGGTTGCTTGCGCATGGTGCAACTGGTATCCCTGCATTGGTGGAGGACTCACGTCACCTCAGTTGGCTTCAAGCATCAATGGTGTCAACCTCTCTGTGAATTGGTGTGAAATTTGGATTTGTTGCAGTGATTTGGTCCCGATATAGGATTGGTATTGGTGGTTGGTGAGTGCTAGTGCTTGTGTGTGCAACAAGTGTTGGGAATGGCATTGATCGTCTGACGAAATCATGACCCCGTGTGCCCGGCTAATTCCAGGAGACCACATCTTGAGGATTTGATGGTGAAAGCCAACATTCCCCCAAAAATTGTGCTTGGGACCAGCTCTCTAATTCGCATTTTTGTATTTCATTTTCGTTGGTGTCGGGGTTAAGGTAGTCTTCTTGTTTAAAACAAACAGTGTGTGTGCGTGTGTTAGTGCCTGACTAATCCAAGTGTCGAACGAACTATTTTTTTGATATTCAACATGTTTTCAACCTTGCAAAGACCTACTTTAGAGGAACTGGAAAGGAGGCGTGCCATGAGGGAGACGTTCTCACCGCCCAGATCCTCCACCCTCCACCGGCGCGAGTCCATGATTTCGCGCGGATTCAACGCCATTTTCCGTCGTGACTCCATGATGGTTCGAAACAAAGCCGAAATGGGACCTGGACCACGAGGACTCAACCTTCGAACCGCCACGGGAGGCCCACCAATCACAAACAACAACAATAACTTAGCCAATAAACGTCTGAGTCGGGCCATGTCGTTCAAGTATCCGGAGCGGATCTCACATATTCCACCTCCCGAGGTCACCCGTTTGCGCTCCAAGAGCCAACACAGCATCAACGAGTATTCCTCCGGCGGATCCGGATCTGGATCCAACTCTGGAGGATACGTGGACATGATCACTGACTCGGAGCCAATCTATGGTTTCCGATCCCCACCCCCACCAATTGGTGGATGGGTTCCTCGTGAGAAATTCATGGTCCAAAGACGACAGAGCTACATGCCGCCCACACTGAATAGGGGACGACCCCGTGAGATCTCGAACCCCGGGTCTCGGAAAAGACAGCCATTACCGCCAGAGTTCTTCTACTCTGGTCGATCAGACCAGCTTGATCCATGGATGGATTTTCAGCAAGAGGATGAGAGGTAGGCTGAAGTCTTTTCTTTTTGACGCATTCCTAGAACATTGGTTAGGCAAGAGATCTTAGATTTTGTTAGCTACCTCACCATGATACATAGGATTGCCAAACGCGAGGAATCAGGGACGCCCCTAATCCTGGATTAAGCTCCCATTTTGGTTTCAAATTCTGTCAGATTGAACAAGTCTTGCTCAATGGTTTACGCATTGTTACGACAGTTGTCCTATGGATACTTCAGTTGGTGCTTTGTTCCACAATTGGGAGTTGTATTTAGCTTCCATTCACCACAAGGTTTAGAGTCATCTATTGACTGCTGATTTTACTTGGAAATTAAGTTGGCACATCAGTCATTTAAGCGTGATTACCTGCAATAGGCCATGAAACTGGGGACAATTTGATCGAAGTCGAAGTCATGCCAAGCAGACGTTTTATGTAAGCGCGAACAGTAAGCAGTGCGTCACAAGCAAGCACTATGATTTTTCCTATTTTGTAAGTGCTCTGTTTAGCATTACTTTGAGGTGTTTTTTGTCCCCTTTTGGCCACAAAATTTAGTGTGTCCCCAATTGATTTCCAAATTACCGGGTTTGCCATTCTTTTCCCAACTGCAACCTTCGCCTGTATGTACTGTCCACGTAGGTGACCACAGAGGCATCAATTATGTGCATTAGGGAACCTGGTATTTAAATTGCATCCTAAAGGAAGCGACGAGATTACACACCAGCACGTATGTCCAGCCAAAATTCAATCTCTTGAGGCTTCCCCGCCATAAAAAACACTCTGGTTTCCTAGTTAAATCCTGTCGAGGTGGATGCTAAACCCGACAGTAACCATCCCAAATTAAGGTCCATAGTAAACGATGAAGGACAAAAGTGAAGTGAAGCAATTCAAACGGAATGTAGACTTAAGGCAACACTCAAAGGGTTGGCTGTTGCACACTCCGTCAAAAAAACTTGCTCTGAATGATGAGTCTCAGGTTCTACTATAAGCCATGGACAGTGAGTGCACCTGTTACTTTTCTTCCAAATGGCGAGTTAATAAAAACATTAGTGGTGCACTTTTTTTGGTCATACAGAGGTAGGAGAGCCATTGGGCTGTTTCGATGGTTTACACATGGACCAATGGAATCGCCTAGCGCAGGGCGGACTAGTGCCAATATAATTGTTTTTCTATCACAAAGCTCCAACCCACACCCACCTTCACCTTACGTGTACTTCGACAGACCCATTGAATACTGTCCTCAAATTCACATGTGTTCACAAGGGAAAAAAGAGCCCAGTTCTAAAGCCGGATCAACGTTATCGGCATATCATCATCACCACTCAAAACTCGGCAAGGCCGAAAATGACGACGACGAAAATGTTGTATTTCTCAAAATTTGGAAATCTGAGCCCGTACAATGAAAGAAATGATGCCTCAAGTTGAATTTGTGAGGTTTTGGCGGTGTCACGCTGATCTGTCTACATGTAAGGCCAATCCAATGATGATTTGTCATGTAAAGTTGAACAATTCTGACTATAGACCTTTTTTAGACAGCAAATTTACAGCGAAGGATAGGGATTGACGAACTACAAACGTTTAAGCACAGTTTTTAACGCAGACGTTTTCCCGAAAAAAAACCCTAGATCCATGTGTATTAAATAAACAACGAGGCTCTCAGTGTTTTATGCCTGAGTTCGCCAATTCCATCCTGCAGCATTGATTTTGGATGCACAAACAGAATGATGATGTCGGAGGATCTCGCTATAGAGACCACTGATGTCTTTAGCGGTTCCTAATACTACAGCTAGCGCTTAGAAGTGTTTAACATTCCACCGCCGTCCTTCTTATGGGTAAATGGACCTGTCCTTAATTGGCAATAACAAAGCATCAAAATTGAGCATGTTATTCACCAATAGGGACGACGAACTCTGAATAGAAGATGACAAGAAATATTGCAAGCACCTTGATATTACAGCCAAACTGGATGAAAACTTCAAACGGTATTAAAAAAGACCTGAGCGGGGTCCACTTGGAGCCATATGGTTGTTATTTTCAAGGTGAAATTGTCAAATCATTTTTGTCAATTATCAATACGTGTACTTTCTCATATGTCGGACACCTTAATGTTGTGGTCTTTCAAAGATATTTCCAAGCACATTAAATTTACCACTTTTCATACACACCAGGTTCTGGACATCGCAATTGCGATCTGGCGCAGCTCATTAAGAGCTCCAAATTGGACTATTTATGTCAAAAAGATCTCAAGATTGAAGTTTTGTTGCATGAAATGGAGAACAAAGTACCCATGCTCAACGTAGTCACATAATCTTGTGTATGCCTGTCCGGCAGATTCGCTCCTCTTCAAAATGCCCTAAATTTCCTGAGCTGTTCAGAGAGACCCTCGAAATGACATGTCATGGCATGACTGACTGAACGCCTCAGTGAGGCCAATCACAACCAAGTAAACCAATTACAATTTGGTCACGACGTGCGCATTTTGCGAAGGAAATAATAAATACCTAATGGCGTCATTATTATGCTTATTCCAACACTAACATTGCATGCCAACAGGCATTAAATGCCTATCTGGGTTTTATCTTGCAATCTGTGCAAGGTATTTAATGGTCTCATTCGCAGCCACCCTGGTAACTTCATTCAAACATCAAACAGGCTCACGCGCTCAGCGAATAACTTTTTGGCAACACATAATTAAGGGGGTGGCTTAATCTTTTCACAAAGCCCATCTGCAGAATGCAAGACGACAACACACGTACCTTCATGTAGTACAAGAAGCTCAAGATTGGGCCCCAAGATAAGTTGGAACTGCCTTTTTGGAGCCTCTGTGGCCTCTGCGTTTAAACTGAGCAAAATCTTCCCCAAGCACATCTGTCTTCTAATTCTTTAGATACACAGGAAAGTTAAAGAGATCTGCAATCCTTCCAATCTGACAAAGATTGAGTTGTTTGTGGTTTCGTCTTCATGAATGACCAGGCCTGGAGATGAAGTGATAATAACGAAGGCGATAACTCAAAATACAAGAAAAAATCCATGGCAAAGGGCAGGTTGACTTTGAACTTGAGACTTCTGAGGACCGGCTGCAATTTTTCTTGACGGCAACTTCTCCACAGAACTGTCCATCAGTTCTCACTCCATGTGAAAACATAAATCATCGATTTAGTTCCCAAATTGCTGGTGGTTTCCTTTTTCTTCTTATCCTTCGTAAGTGCACAGGGGCCTTCTCAATCAAACATAACCTTGCCACTGAAGACAACCCTTTGGACTTGGACCTTTTCCATAGTATTCCCCGTCGAAAAAGTGTACATGTGCGATTGAGATCCGATCCAGATTCTCATCCTGTTCGTTGGCTGTTCGAGTTCATTCTCACCACTAAGGGTTGAATTAAAACGTGTGGAGATTTATGGCTAGTCTCGAGATGATTGTGTCTGACCAAATCGTTATTTATGGCAATGAGCACATCCTCCGACTTGACTCCCATGGCGAAAGGTGTCTCCTGAATAGCTCCTGTTCGCACCAAGCTACCAAGCCATTCCCAGCCCATTGTTGTAATTGGAGCTCCTTGAGAGGGAATTGTCTATAATTTGATACAAATCATATCCCTATCTGCCAAGGCTCATTTCCTCCTTATGTTGGATCCCTATGGGAGAATGTTTTTTGGCCAACGGCGAATGTTCAAGAAACTAAGATATTCGCCAACGACAACACTTCTTTTTTGACCAAACCGAGAAAACACGTAAAACCGAATCTGTCTTATTGAACGACCCTTTATGTCGTTGAGAAAAATGCCAACCATGAGCACAATTGAGGCGCCAAAAGTTACCGGAGCATTAATTCAATGACATTGGAGTATGTCATACCATGCTTTAGGTTGACTGTGGATGTCAAGAAAACACTCTGTTACCATCATCAATTGATTGAATATTGCTTTTGGGCGATTGACAAGCCTGGATAGGTGCGATCGTGTATGGTATCTTCGGGCACGACAAATTAAGATTTCCAAGGAGAGTAAATCACACTCAATTGACCATGGAAAAAATCCAAACGTTGACTCCTTCCAGGGGTTCCATTTTCAAAATTACAGTGTTGAATTTCATCCTGAAGCGACGTCAAGATCTGTTTTTAGATCAAAGAGTGGAGTTGAATTAATATCCCATCCGTGGACGTCTTATGATTAGACTTCGGTATCCGAATAATGTAAAGGTTACTTTGATTACCCTGTTACGTATCATTGCCAGATCCCTCGATTCGGAACAGATGAGCTTGGATCCAAGATTTTTTTCTGAAGAGACATCCTTTGTCCATGAGAGATTTTCAAAGGTGACTTGATGACTGTTTGACGTTGATTTGGCTTTAAGCTGAAAAGCATCCCAATGAGCCATCAGTTTGAATATGTATTGTTGACCCCACCCCAGACTCCATAATCATAATGATTCAAATCAGATCCAATTTGAATATGCACACACGATATGAATGTTCGATATTGTGAACAATGGACCTTGACTTAATCACGGAGTCTGATTCCAGAGATCATTTAACATCTTCAGGAATTCGGACAGGTTTCCTCTTCGCTCTTCCGAAGGTAGTGGTGGCATTGTATCAAATTATTCGATTTTAACTTTGAAGGATCTTCGCACCTCATCAAGACTTTTGACAGATGGCATCAAATTAAGCCATCATGATTTGTCGGTATAAATCGGATTCATGGCGATAATTTAGTGCAAATAGTCCACTAAGTACCCGCAACAAAAAAGAACCTTAAACAAAGATGTGAGTTGCATAACGGCAAAAAAACAACTTACATATTTTTCAAACTTCTCTCACGTGGGAGAATGCGTGTGCTGAAATGAATTTGCTGAGCTTTGACAGTATTTGTTGGTTGGCTAAAAACTCGTAAATCAAATTTCAAAAAGAAACACAGAAGGCCCATTTCGCACATGCCTGCTCCCACTATTGGAATGTCACTCTTAGCTTTGAGGCATCTTCTACTGTTTCAGCTCACTGAGAAGGATAATGGCCACTCATTGTTCGTCCCTCTCTTGGTTTGAGTGAAAAGAGGGATTTTTTTTATCGTTCGGTACGATCAAGATTTACGTGAATCTCATGCAAGTGTGGGAAGTAAATTTGAGGAGTCCCTTTCAAAAGGACACATATGATTGACTGTGCGCACTCAGAGGATCTTTATGAAATCCAAGATCAGTCTCGGTTTTCTCTCTCATTCTTAAAGACATCTTTTGAGAGCTAGACTTGATGCTCTATCAGGCGAAAAGATGATCCTCGATTTGGAATTCTTTTGATTGAATTCCGGTTTGATCGACGAACTCGGAAATAGACGCATCGCAGCAAATGTACTGTACGAGTCTTACAACCTGCTTCTGGACTTTTCAAGCCTTAATAAATCATAGAGCTACGTTGGCCAACTGTCAATTCGTGAAAGGACAAACAATCATGAATTTTGAGTGTGACATCGAATCGTGAGCTTAAACCAATCCAGGATCTTGTTCAGGGGTTATTAGGCAATTCAAGTAGGTCACCATTGCATTCCCATAATTCAAGATTCATTGCCAAAAACTTGAAACGTGGGCGAGGGGTTCTTATCCGTGAACCGTTCAGAGTATCCGAGGACGATCAAATTTTGTTACATCTGTTATCCAGAAGAAGTTTCAAACTTATAATTCGTTCATCTACACTTGAAATGAGAAGACTTTATCAATTGATCAAGATAGCATGATGCTTTTGTTTTAAGAACAGAACTTTTCCTGGCACGCTTCACTCGAAAGTCAATTGAAAGATCGAGATCCTTTTCGCGTTGATCATTTCTGAGCGGCTTATTGGAGTGTCAAATTCGGAATGGATGGGAAAATGTGCCCTGAATTTAAGGACTCGGATTCTTTCGGGGTGATAGTGATCTCGTGTGGAATTACATCATTTCGGTGTGTAAACCAGGATAGCTAAGATTTTAAACAGATCTCCGCTCTATTACAATGGCAGTGGTTGGCAATGGATGAGCAATCTTAACTCAGGAACCCATTTTTTCGTCAAAGAGAAGAAAAACTTATTGTCGGTTACTTTTTAGCTCGAAGCAAATTCAAACTTACGAAAGAAGTTCAAGTACTCCAGGCGATAGACTTGCTTGGGTTTTTGTCAAGTCATGAAATTACTCGGTGGTAATGGGTACGGAGAAATCCAATGTCAATGTAAGAGGTTTAATTTTCGAGCTGTCCGTTACTTTGAGATTCTCTCGTTTAAAACTAATTTTAAAGTATGGAAGCTTTGGAAAGATGGAGAGTCGCAAGGAAGTCACATGAACATTTCTTAGCTTAGTGTGGGCTTGCCATTTTGCTGACATTTTTGGGCCCTCTTTGTTGTGCCCAATTTTATTACGTCTACTTAGAGGCTCCTCGACAAATAGGGTTTACGCTACTGATGATTCCGTTCAGAAAAGATCCATTCCATCGAGGTACTAGCTATTAATGGCCAGACTCATCGCCCAGTCCTATTAAAGGCGTGCAATGAGGACGGAAATTAATCATAAGCCTCCAATTTGCACGAATCTCAACACTCTGTGGTGAGCACGAGGAGCAAACATACCAGAAATAATCGATTGTTGATCACAATAATAAATGATGGGAATTATTTTGTCTCCTTCGAGCGAACATTCGGATCGAACAAAGGGTTGTTCAAAAATAAGTCACAATCATCTTCATTCAGAATCCATCAACTATGCCCATGATGGAATACAGCATAAATGAACATCTTCTTAGAGTCAATCCACAGGATCCTCCTCAAAACCGATCATCTGGCCACCCTGACCTGTAAATAATATGGCTCTCTTTTGGCCACCATTTTTTTCTTTCGTCCATCATGTTAGATTTTGTTTTGACTTTGACTTTAATTTTTTGAAACCTTTTAGTTTAGTCTCGCTTTGACAAAGAAGCTTGAAAGTCAAACATCTTGTGAGCAAAAATTGAAGGGATTGAATGAAAGGGTGAATTCGTCATGGAAATCACAAGCATCCGTTGCTTAAAACTCGTAAGACATGCGTGGTTCATTTTTTTTGGCATCTCACTAGGGTGTTGATCTTATTTGGTGATCATATACCACCAACAAATGGAGGAAGTCCAGTCGACTCATGCTTAAAACAGAGATCTTTGTTGAAATTCGACCAAAACAAACAATATGAGCATTTCCCTGAGAAGATATTACAGCAGGGGCTGGTCATGTTTTGATTCAAAATGGATGCTTCAACAGATCACCCCGATGAGTATTTTGTGTACGAAAGGTGTACGCCGATTACAACGATACCCTTGGAACAGTTAAATTGACGGCTGCACAGAGTCAACAAGGGCATTTAATAGATGTTCTATTTACAAACGATGGTACAAACCCACACACCACCTTATAGACCTTTAGAGTAAGACACGACTTGGGCGCTCCAATTCTCATTGGCTTGCCTTAAGATTTATGATTTGGCAGGAGAAATGAGGATCTTCATCGAGCAAAATCTCTCGTCATCATTGATCATCCTCAAGACAATCTGGAACCAAGCGAAACCTCGCGATCACTTGCTTGCTGTGCAAAAAAAGCCACAATAATGATGATTTCCTGGATCACACTTGGTAGCTCGCAGATATTCTAGTTTAAAGATGGGGAGAAAGTGAAATAGTTTCACCTTGTCGCATGTTTTAACGGTGTCAGAGCAGATTATACGTCAAGAGAGCGAGCTGTGCTCATCTACGAAGGGTAAAAATTGCCAGCTAGTCACCCCAAATTAGCCTCTAATTTGTTTCTTGAGGTCTTCTGTATGTAGGATCTCTCCTTCCCTCACAGAAAAAAATATACTAAAGTTGAGTTCTTACCTTCGCAAGTTTGACCTGACCGGCTCCGCAGAAGACAAAGAAGGTTGTTAATGCTTGATTGCTACACGCACATTATGCTTCAGACGAGGAATAAATTGTCCGTCAGGGATTGAGGGCAAAGGTTTTAGAAATTCAATGAGGCCCTCCTCGACCCTTCATTTGAAAATTGAAGGCTATCACTTTTGAAAGGATCGGTGGGTGTATTAAGAATTTTCATGCATGGAAATGTCCAAAAAAGATAATCTTGCGATCATGCACCAATCCGTGGCAGCGAGAGAGATATCTTTTTTTAGTCAAAGCCTTTGTGCAAAATTTCCTTTTTTTGCAACATTGACCTGTTCTATTCATCAAGCCTGATCTGCAGATATTGAAATAGTTAAAGAGAATCCGTTAAATTTTGTCTGACTTATTAAGGTTTTCAATCTGATAATTTAGAGCTAATAAATGGGCCTGCAAATTCCTAAGGCGATTTCCCGTCAGTCATTTATTGAAGCCTTGAATTTTCGATGATGTTTGCTTATCAATTCAAGTCGTATACGCAAAATGAGCCAATCTATTGTCCCTTCATAACTGAATCTTTCCATGTAAGGAATGGCTCTGAAACACACAGTATTCACTATTTCTTTATTATTCCAGTTCGTTATCAAAATAATACTAGGCCTTAGAATTAGTTAGCCGTCCTTCGCAGTCCTAAAATGAATCACCTCCCTCCCGTTGGTTCAAATGAACAGACTATTGGTAACCTCTTAAATTATGCACCATTTGTTGGTGGGGAGTTGTCCAAGCATATCGAGCACCTCAACTATATTGCACACATTTTCAACCCACTCGAATGAACATAACCGATACTAGGTGGCTTGAGAAAAATGAGAGATAAAATGATAATAACCCATGAACTGAGTTTTTCTCTCTGATAGGCACAGATAGAACGGTGGTTAAAAGACCACCTTGTGGAACCCCTCCACTTCGGGCGATATCCACATCTATCAGATTTCGGTGGGGCTCTTTGCCCTGGCCATATCAATTCGGTGCCGAGTACGGACATGTCAATACAAATTGCGTTTCATGATGTAAAAGATTGGTTCTACGCCTCTAAGATATCACTCACAGAATTAACGCCGGCACCAACATGCAGCGATGGAAATGGTCCCACGTTGAGCGAGTATCCTTTAGGACTTAATAGACATTTATCAAAGCAAGAAAAGTAGCATATTGGTTGGAAGAATTGAATCGAAACACGTCTAGCTTGTTTTTATCAGTGCGTTCAAGGTTACTCCCAAGATTAGGGTGTTGCAGTTCAAAGCGTAATTGATCAGATTACTCGAGTCATCGTTAAAGGAAAACAATAAATAGAAGCAATTATTAATTCCCAAAAACTCCCTGAGGAGTCATGGGAGTAGATTCCGGATCATATATATCAGCTAACTTGGAGATGGAGGATCGAAACTCCATATCAAACGAAAGTAGAATGCTTCGATGTTTGACACGGAATGAGCATTGGGAAAACCGACAATTTAAAGTACATTATGACTGCTGGATTAACCGTTGAATTTCACATACTGCACGTTTCCAAGATATCCTGTGTGAGCTTGGTCGAGGATGCTTTGGCTTTGGTTAGCTCGGTCGAGGGCGCCATCTTATGATGGTTCTCAAGTTATCTAAGAGATTCTCATTTAATGCTCTGACGAACGAAGGGACCAATATAATGTACGAGTATTACAATGTCCTTGAAATTGTGAGAAACGTCGACCTCCGTCTTGTAACATTGAAGTGAGTGAGCAAACAGCATATATAGCTAGATTGCAACTCAATTTACCTTGGCACACAGTAGTCTCAAGCATGGCGTTTCAACAAAGGGATGACTTTCTCATTATCCTTAAAGCAACTATAAATAAAAAAAGATAAGTGTCTAGACAATGCTACCAATCGGCAATTTTAATGGTCTGGAACTCTGGCTCTCGATGGGCTTAAAAAACTTACAAGATCTTCCATGTAAAAAATGTTTTCTTCCAAAAAATGACCGCGTAAGGAAAAAGGCCTCAATTTTTTCGTGGTTTATCGAGTTGCTCAGGATAGAGATTGGGTGCGAGAATAGTTTAGTAAACATAGAAGAGTTTCCTGTCAATGACCTTCACTGAGGTTCTCTCATAATCGTTTAATGCATCCTTGTCAAATCCCAAATCTCACAACGAACATCGTCTGATTTTCCTTGAGCATCTTGTCGAAAAACGGCTGAGGCATCATCGCGTTTGCTCGGTTTTGTCGACATCACTTTGAATGGCAGAAAATGGTTTCGAGATGCTTATTATGGTTTCCTGCTGAACGGCGAGTGGGACACAATCAAGTTGTTTGGCGTAACCGTTCACTTCCACCTGAGTGGAACAGCGAAGAAAAAGATCAATGCGTCCATGCCTCGAGGGTTCAAGGAGGTCTCCTTGAAGTACTCCACGGCTGATCACAAGATTTGTGAATGGCGACGATGCGAACTGGTCAGATGAAATGGCTAGTGATAACAATTTGGGACCAATTCGAATCAATTTTCTGTGGTGACCAGCATTTCACAGACTCCTGACCAAGAAAAACGTGATCATAACCCTCATCTCGGTGACTTTGGCTTAATCAAAAACCCCTTTGAGAAGACCTTCAGTCCAGTGCGAACAGCAAGGGTCTTGGTGGGAAATTGATCCTAACCTTTCTTGAACAAGTTGACCAATTCAAATTGGATCATTGTGAGGCTCAAGGATTAGAAAAATGTCGAGAGAGAGACTTATGCATTTTATTAATACAGACTGGATGGGAAACATGAATCCCTGATTCGTTCCAATGTTAGACAGATTAAGGTTTTGACAGGGAAATCCTTTCTCACAATCGTTAATTAAACATCAATGAGATCTTTTTTTCTCTCTAAAACCGAAGGCCGATTCAACACTTCTGTCCTTGTCGCGAACAAATCAGCAATTAAAAGCCAGCCAATCTGATTGAACATTGTTGGCAAGCCATTCGGGAGCAAGTGAGAGAAAAACAGAGAAACAACTAGAGGCGTCGTCTACACACTACATCCAGAATCAAAGAACTCTGTCCACTGCCTATGTAGTGTATACACTACTTTAGATGAAGCATGAAGATCATCATTTCAAAGCTGGCATTTGAGTTTGTGCACCATACGTGGTTGCTGTTGTAGTAGAAGTAGTAGTAGAAGAGGAGGAGGAGTAATAGTGCAATGGCCGCCTCTCTGACGGAAAGCGACACACAAACATGCGAAATGACTTTTGCAGTGTGAGAAATTCCAAATGTGGCAGACTGACACTTGAAATGTGTTCGGAACAACAAGAATGTCCATGAACTTCAATCCATGAGTCTTCTCTGCGTAGATCGCTTGCCTGACAAGCAACCAGGATGACATATCTATCATGCTTCATTTGCAGTTATTGCATTCTTCAAATATCATGTGTGACCATTAAAGGGTATTCGGGTGGGCCTTTCACCACTTGGTCATTGTGCCAACAGAGTCTGGGAACAATTTGTGGGATGTGAATGCCTATATTCGTCAGAAAATGCCATCATGAATCGAAAAAACATGAATGCACCACAAGAAAGAGGAATCTGGAACAATAGTTCACGTCTCTATCCTTCACGTCATTCCATCCAGGATCTAAAACAACAGCCAACATATTTGTTTCCCAAAATACCTTCCCCACAATGCATCTGGAAATGAATTCAATGGTCAGATAGGAAGTTCTGCTCATAACTCTTACATATACTGCATATACCCTCATGAAGCATTTTACGTTCCAGGTCTTCTGACGCGCTAAGATCCTCCTATATTATTTACAGTACGCATAAAAGTCCTCCAAGTGAGTCTTTGCCTCAAAAGCAGTAATCGTGCTTGGCAGAACACAGGACACCTTTGCCAAAAGGGTTCATTCGATCTTCCAAGGAGGCATTCAGATCAGATTGTGAGATCGGAGGTTTGAGGGATGCCATTGCCTACGTTTAAACCCACTCACACGTGGTACGTGGTTGTGCAGCGTTTACATATGTACAATGTTCATTCCCGTGAAAATTGCGCCGGGCTGATTTTTAGAAACTGAGGTGGAAGGAGTCGTGGCCCACGGTAGCCCCAAAGATGATGATGAGGGAGGAGAGGATTCAAGATCATCATCATCATCATCATTTCAGATCCATGCAAAACCACAATTCCGCCACCTTCGGAAGCCTTCTTTAGCTTTTCAGGCAGCGAGCGATCTTCAGCGATAACGCCACTTTGGGCTTCTCCGATTTACTAGAACTGTTCGATACGATTTGAAAATGTTTTGAGGTTGTGGTGAGAATGCTCGATTTTCAATATGGATCCAACTGCCGTAAAATTGTTTTCAGACGGTAACATATGCATCAAAAGAATATGACTATCATAACAACAAATAGAACATTTCTATTACTGTCCATTTTCTCGGGCCCATTAGCTTTTTTTTTAAATAGATGCAATAAAGTTAGTATTCATACTATACACGTACATGAGGTACTCTTGCGTTGGGGTTCCACATGCATTGTTCATATGTTGATGTAAGACCCACAACTAGCTACTCTCAATGATTATGAGCCTCGTGTTTACCGGGGATGGGCGAGGGAGTGCCGTGGGTTTATGCATTTGAGTCCTTTCGCAATTTTGATTTATGCATGGATTAAACGCCAAAAAGTCTAAATGCGTAGCAAGGTCAAGATCGGAGGTCCCACTACTAAATGAGAGTTCGGTCGAAATGCACACTGATGTTGATATTGATGGTTCCCAAAACTTAAACGTACACATACGCTCACTCACTCACTCGTCGTTTCATCCACATGATCCACTTGAATGAGTACATGTTGAAAGTTCGAACATGGATGCATTTAATCGTCGCAGACGAATCAAAGCCAGCCATTTCTGAGGGTGGATGGATGTGCCGATAGATGACTAGATCCCTCCTCATGACCTATTCCAGGAATTTGGGTAGCCGGGGGAAGTGGGACCGAGGAAGGAAGTGTTTCGCATTGGGGTCAAACCCTAATTGTGTTTCGCATCCGATCCGAGAGTATGAACTCCTTCAGCTTGTGTTGACTGGATGGCAAAAAATGGTTAATTACAAGATCGTACTCTACCGATTCATATTGCTATTCATCCACCATGTACTCTAGTTAAAGCGCCTCTCAAAAATATTGTAATTGATCACTTGGAACATCTTGTGTTGCCAGATTTGACCGCAACACAACGGAAGTTGGCAACGCTGAAAATGCTTGGAAAGTGTTTTGATAAAGTGAGACGCATCCCCTGAAATGATGGGCGATGCACAGAATGAGATCTTTACTGATTGGTAAGTGACATAAGAATTGCCCCGAGAGGAAATCAATACACGTTCACCTCAGGCTGAAAGAGACCACCGGGATTGGCGAGAACAGTTCAAAATCTACGAAATGAAATTGGATTATCCCTTATTTCCGATCAGGCACTTTAAAAGGGTTATCGTCTGGTCTATGACCAACGGGACTTTTTATGGTTACTTTGGCAATCCTATCCGGTTATATCCGGAAATCCAAAAGAATCAATATGGATTATAAACGATGGACAAGGAGGACAATGAAAACAGTTTGAAACTCAATATTGACAAAAGATTACGATGCCAACAAACTTTTCACGGAACCTAAAGTCTTGTCTGCCATAAGACATAAAAGGAATAAATCAGGAAGGGTTGCCAACACCAAAAGGCAAGGTACTCAATTCAAATGCCATATCCACGACCAAAAACTTACCTCCAACAAAGTCTCGCTAAAAGCTTACCCAACCGGTTCAAAAGAATTCCACCGTCTAGGAATCATTCAACTTCCATTGTAGCAGCCCTGACTCAGAAGGCACAAAGATGCCATTTCTTATTTGCCCAAAGCAATCGTGATGCTTTTGACAAATTGGCTACCAAAATGAATTCAATTGCTAGAAGAAGTAGCAAAGGTTGGCTTGTCTATTCGATAGGAGCTTGTGCACCACAATTCTATTGGCCGGCCAACCATGGGGACGCCATTCCAGAAGCAAACAACAGATCAAAAAGAAGCACGATTCAGGAACTGACTCAAATTCCTATTATAACAAGAAGCAAACATATCAATACATCGACTGACTGCTTCGTGGAAGCCGTAACCTAACTCCCAAGTTCAAATTTTGATCATGGAGTATGAACGCCTAAGCGCGGTGTCCCACAAGGCGCTTTACTCTCAGTTAAGGTTGGAAAGTTCGGAAACTGACGAGTATCAGGCCAAATCTGGAGAGACTCGAATGGGCTTCTCAATGTCTCTTAATTGCGATGATATATGACACCTTCGGGTGAACGATCCCCTGAATCTTGAAACTCATTCTCAATGTGAGATACAAGCATGTCTATTTTCTCCACAGTAAATCCAAACAAGTCGAGATTGGCCTTCTCAAATTCCTGAAATTCATTGAGCTCTCATGTCCCGGGGGGAGGTAAAATATTTGGTTTGTGGTAACCTTGACACTTGAGATTTGATATGTGGTCCAAAAAATAAATAGTCATGAGTCGATTTCACTGCTCTTCCGATAAAGCCGACGCGCCAATCATCATTATTGTTCTCGGAATTTTGATCGGACACATCCAAAGCCGAAACCTGGAGGGCAAGAAGCGGGGGATAGGAAAAACATTAAAGAGAAGCCAATCGGAGTCTCTTGGATATCGATTTTTTTCCATCAGTGAACTTATTATTTATTATGACTACCATTGAACTATGGATGCCGTTTCGGTACGGCCTCAATCCTCGTCCAGTTCATTCAGTTTTATTAAGTTCAGGTGCCTTGAACCTTGAAAAGGAAATCACTTTTCTCTGCGGTAGAACACTAGTATAAAGAAAGCACGTAGCGGCTAAGTATGAATATGAATATGAGCCACCAAGGTCAAGTTGAGATCGAAATTTAGATTACGGATCATCACACACATACTTTTTTCTCTCAGGGATGAGATGCCCCGTTGACCTACATATTTTGTCGAATCGTAATCAAGAACGAGTTACCGAACCTTCAATTTCTCTTATTCCAGGTAAGCAACTCGTTCAGTGGGTTCCGCCCACGACTAAATTACCGAAAGCGACAAAAAGTAGTTTCTCCCCTTGTGATTATGGCTTGTATAGCGACTAAAGGAGACTGAACAGCATCTTCAAATCCGCGATGTGGCAATCAATAATTAGGCTTGACGTTCCTCGAATCTTTCTCAAAAGTAGGGGCGAATTTCCCCCTACTTTTGACACTTGACGAGAACGAACGAAAACGAGGTTTTGGCAAGGGCCGTTCACGGAGGTTAATGGGAATCCCAACTGAGGTCAGGCACATTATCGATTGAAATTACAATTCAACTTGGGCTTGAGGGTGGTCATTGCAGAGCTGTGATTGCTCTTTGGTTGAAAGTTCTGATACATTCATAAACCTACTTCAAAAGAGTCAGATTACCTTGAGCTGGCATCAGATCCGTGTGCCAATTTTCCGACACATATTATGTCAATATATCTCTCTTGAAGGGAGAAATGACTTATGGAATGAAGCTAGAAATCTCTAGACAGGGTTGCCAGTGAGAATTGGCCCCGCCGTCAAGCGTCTTACAAACGATGCTCATTTTCTTTCTGGCACTCCAATACTTTGTGGAGAAGGAAAAAAGAGAAATGAGCTCGATGGTGGTGGCAGAGGACTTGGAATACTATAAATTACTAATAATTATGCTCCCCTCCAACGTGAGAGATGAGACGGTCTTGAAGGGATCTTTTCTTTATGTACCAGCAATTACAAGTATAATTTTCGTGTTTGCCAACATGCTAGAACGCACAGATTGGCAGAAAAGGATGACTCTAACACTGGACAAATTGGTTCATCATAATTGGCAGTAACCAGGAGAACAAATATTCAGGTTTTGGTCACTTATTCAACTGAAGGAAATCAACGGACTAATGGATGTGTTATTTTGTCACGAAAGTGCCGACCAAAATGCCAACCACCCAACTTGCATCTCAGGGTCGTTCTCATGATCTGAGAGGTGGTTTTTGGCTAATTGCAAACTAATAATATCCACGTCAATCCTTTTTGGGAAATTATGGCGATGAAAAAAAAAAACACATGTAACGGATTCTCACCCTCTGTGCATTCTTTCCATCCCAAGTTCTCAACCACACTTCCAGGACCAAAAAGGTCCTACCCAAGCAATTTGGCGGTAATGAAAAAATAGATTACATTCTAGGCGAATTTCTTTCTCAATCACTGGGACACACCATTATGTAAAATGTGTTTAGGCGGAAGCAACCATTGGCATTCTCTTGATTTCTAATGAGCCCGATTGAATATAGCATGTACCTTTTTGCCCGACCTGTCCAGATAAGCATTGGCTTTGCCACCCCGTGGTTTGTATTGAATTTCATGAGGCGATTTCTCGTTTCTCCTACTCCATCAGATACTGCATTCCGACACAATGGTCTTTGGAACCTGGTAGAGGGTCACAACTTTTTATTCGAGAGTAGCAAAAATGACCTTAAGAGCAACTGTCATTGGATTGGAGTCGTCGAGATTGAAACGGTACGGCACACACACACTCACACACACAAGTCATTTGGATTGAACTTGACACGAGCCAAGGGTGCAATTTTCCCTCTTAATAGGTCACTCACTCACTCAGAATGCGAGCCGACAGCCCTCCCGAGAATAGTCGTGAAATTCAATGGGCATCCCCACCCTAAACTGAGACCTTCAACTCTGATTTCAACCCACGCTCTTTAGTCATGTACAGAAAGGATTTTCGAATTAGATTCGTGACCGATTCGTGAACGAACAATTGTAGAGTCAGTCACCCTACTCTAGACCTCTAGACCAGAATGTTGTGCTTTCTTCTCGCCTTCCTAAAAAATCTGAAAACCGTTATTCTCCACCAATTAGTTGGCGGTGCTCATTTTTAAATTTGTGACAAACTGTTAGAAAGGTTTAGATAGAGGCTTTAAGGGCTATCAATATCGTGTTAGGTTAGGTTGGGTTAGGTTAGGTAAGGTTAGGTTCGGTTTGATAAGTTTAGGTTAAGTTTAAAAAAAGCAGCATCGCCAACTAATCGGTGGAGAATAACGTTTACCAAAAAAACTCCGAAAATAGGGTTGCTTCTTTAAAAAAAAGTTTTACTTTGCTCTAGCAGCATTGATTGCTTGTGTGCCAAGAAATTGTGTTTGTTTCGTAGTTTTCCCTCTCCGAAGGGCTCTTATAGGGATTATTTTCTTTTTGATAAATGATACATTAATCTTGTGGAAATCAATTTAGCAGCCTATTCATTTTACTGAGGCTGCCAAAATTCTCTAGTCCAAGATCAAAGCTAATGTCTTTTTTTCGGGCTTGTTAACAGCTAATAGCTTCCATGATATTTGAAAAATCACCATCATCCATTCAAGCACAAGTTGAGAGGAGCCAGTCTGAAAAGCGTATGAAAAAAACATCCTGGTTTTGCATTGTTTTCGAGCGTGGTAAAATGATGGTGTGAAATTAATATCCACAAAAAGGAATCATGATAAAATGCATCTGAGAGAGAGAGAGAGGCAAGAAACAATGCAGAAAAAAGAATAAGTGTCTTCGGAGTTTTTGTCCGTGATTGGAGAAGAATTCAAATCTGCTCCCGCTGCTATCCCCCTGCATAAGATCGAGCTTTGTTGATTCAATTTGAATCTGTATGCAAATTTCGGCGTTAATAGCCTTAAGCCACCGTGGAAAAACATTGCTCAAACGACGATCGCACACTCACTGTGAGCTACCGAATGGAAAAGAGTTTCACTTACCACCGGCAAAAAATGCCCCTTAATGGTGGGCCTAAAGCATGTGGGCTGCGATATCCCTGGCAATGATGGTACATCCTATCCAAGCACTCATCATATGTCCAACTCGTACTTGTGAACTTGGCAAGGACTGCCACATGATTGTAATATGAGAAGTTCTTCAAAGCCTCTCATATCACGATCAACGACGCTTAGGAGACCATAATATGCTAGAAAGAACGCTGTGTCTCAGTCTTCTGGGCCATATTCGCCCATATCCTAGGAAATAACTTCATTCATCGACAATTGATTTTCAGTTCTCAGTCTGACCTTGGCCGGTTTATGAGTATCGTATACGCCATTCGTATTTAGGAACGTTGCTAGCAATGGCGAGATCCACGGAGAAAGAGACAGGGCCCGTCTGTAACGGGTCTCGTTGGTCGCTGCCAAAATTGTCAACTTGAGGAAATTGAGTGGAGGACCATAAAAAGGTGAACCGGGGGTCCTCAAGAGGATCCAATGGACGCCTCGACGGCGAAGATGCGAGACAAGAGTTTTGTTCGGGCGGATTGGATTGACTGTTTCGATCATTGACCATTGCATGCCCAAGTCCAAGTGGTTTGGGGCATTTCCAACTTCCCCATTTATTCCATGTTCGGCCAGGGCAGGAATCAGGAATTTGACTACTTTTGTGATGGTGGTGATTTCAACGCGTCATCCATAGGGATTCAACCCTAAACAAAAGAGGTATTCGACTTAACATTTGACTTCAGGCATTGACAGCTCTTCCTAGAGTAGAAATCAGAAATGAAAAGGTATCGAATAGAGCTCTGGGAATGATGAAGAAGCCGAAACTTTCTCCGCTTTGAAAGGGAAATTTGAATATTGTGATCTCGAGACGTCGTAAATAGTTTGAGGTTCCATCCATTTTATAATAGGGAGGGGATCACTCCCTCTGATTAAGGCTTTGGGCCACTTTTGGGTGGGATTTCGGGTCGTTTCACATTTCTTAAGGCCCTAATTTCCTCGATATTTGTGTCACGACGACCTCCACTTGGTGAATCTAGATCTCCATGCATTTTGGTGTTATCTTGATTTGGATCGAAGACGCTCCGGGAATTGACATATTTAGATTCAAGTCGATTTTGGGGAGGAACCGATATTACTCCCCGAGTTTACAATCTCAGATGAGATCCATTCAAAGAGGCGAAGTGAGGGAATAATATTTGGCTTTTGCATTAGATCTCTTCAAGTCACAATAAGGAAGAAATAATACACTTGTTTTGCACACATCACCCTTAGATGTGATGTGGGCCTGTCCTTGTCAAACCGAGTGGGGCCTCCATTCGGTTGAGTGGGGGTGGGGTGTCTGAAATAAAGGCGATTTCTAACAAAACAAACCCACTCAAGGCATCATGGTTAAATGGGATTCCTTTGCCTCTCTTCTTTCTCCTTCCGCATGGTCTTGTCCCGATGCTCTGAATCACTCGTATAATTTGTGGTTTTGATATGGGCGTATCTCCATTTGAAAGAGGCGAAAATCCTCGCCATTCGTGGCAACGAAAGCTCATAATCATAATATTCAAATCGCGAGGGACAAGGTTGTTTGGAAGTCTTTCAAAACCAACAATTGACACCAATTCCGGCAACCCTCAGTGACCCTGGTATTAAGATTCGTTTTCGTTGACAGGTTGTACGATGGTAACAAGCCCTTCTTGCATAAAAGAGGGAATCAAAGGGCTGATTTTGTTCATTCTTTAAGAGAAAGAATGCAGTGCCCTTTAGTTATATTTCTTGCAGAGTCAGTGTCGCCATCATTAAACGAAATTGGGGCCAAGCTGCAAGATTTATTTTTTCATTGTCATTGCTGGAAGCTATATGGATTCAATTGGTAGTTTGCTTACAATTGAAAAAAATGCTGTATGCCAAAGCAATACCATTGTATGTTAATGAAGTTCTCTGAAGGTGAAGGTTAGTTCCAAATTTATCTGGTAAAACAAGGAACTCCTTTCTTCCTCTTCTGCCAATGTATTAATTGGTTTTCAATAACAATTCCAACGATTCCAATTTTGGAGTGAGATTGTTTCTCATTGGGAAATGACGACTTCTGTAATTGCTGTTGTCCTATTTTTTATGGATCGCGGACTCATCCCATTTTCCAATTAAACATCGCAAACCAATCTCCCTCTCAAGGACAGCAGGAATTTTTCCGACTTTAATTGGAAACCAAATGGCTGACTTGGCGCGATCCAACAAATTGACCTTTTTCTTTCAAGACGTTTTCCTGAGAAGCGTCAACCATGATGAGAATGCAAAGTATGGAATCGAACAGGGTTGGTAAGAAACCGCTCGAATATGGTGGTGACTGGATTACTGCTTGATGGAGGATATGAAATATCCGGTGAAACTCTCGAACAGTTCTGATGCCTTTTTTTTCATCTGGCTCTAGCTCCAAGGGAGGCACCTAGCACTCGAGTCAAGTTTGACTCAATTATTTTCCCAAGCGCTTCAAAAGATTCGAGAAATCAAGACACCCCAGAGAGGAAATTCTTCCATGATCATTAGGCTTGCTTCTATCGTCGCCGAGTTAACAATGGGGTCTTCATTTCTTTTTTGGGTCTGTTAAGAAGATAGCGTTTGTTCCGTAAATAGTGAAGGGAGTTGGCCCCGTTTTTGAGGTCATTTAGAGGCGTAATTACCATTCCAAAGGTCAGACTAGATCTGAAGGAATGGCATGCCACATTAATAATAAGCCACTCGAATTGCAGCGTAGAATCTCCCAATAACCGACCTTGAAGATAACAAAGCTATCAATTTCCAACATGCCGATGTTCATATTTGTGTTGTTTTGGGATCACTGACAATCCGGGACCTGCTTAACATTCTTAGCCTTCTTATACAAAGATATCTTGGATGGAATGGATGTGAGGATCAGTGAGTATATCCTTGTCACAAACCTCGGTATGTCACCATATATGTAAATACTCGTAATACTTCACCATCGCCTGGTCATCGATGCGTATGAAAGCTTTGACCCAAAAAGTGTTGTCGTCTAGTCAACGCAGGTAGGTCGAAAATCCCGTTTTTTGGCCTTGTACAGGTTACACTGGGGGTGCCTACCTCAAGACAGAGGATTCCAACCATTCAAGGAATGGCGCTTTTACGCTCCTAAATGGTGTTGTCATTGTCTTCAGGAAGTTTTGAACCTCATTCAGGTCTGTGAGCATGGCGAGGCCAGCCATTCCCCGAAACTTTGACATTTTAACGGTGTAATTGAAACATTGTCGTTTGACTTGAGGGATGGGACGCTGTGTGTTCAAATTGATTTACAAGCCATTAACTAACTCCATCTTAGCTTAAACACCACCTTGGGATTGCGTGGCATTGACCTTTCCCGAGTTTAATAGAACATTTGAACTACTTACATATGCCAAATAATCCAATTCAAAACCGTTGAAGTCTCAAGTCATCTTTGGACGTGCACTCGCCCCAAAATAAAATATTGTTCTAAAATGTCAAAATCACCCGAACGAACCGTGGTAAAACGCAACTGCCTAACGAGCCGACCACCGTCCGCTTTTTGTGTGTGTCTCTCAAAGTATTTGCGTATTTTGCGAAGGACCAAGTTTTATGGAACCATCATTAGCATTAGGCATTAATTCGTCTTCTTCTTCTTCATTCTGCCAGATGCTCAAGGATATCTGCTCCTTTGCTCTTTGTCTGGGAAGGAAGGTTGTTGGACATTGGGCTGAAACACCAAGTTCATCAGATTATGGCACTCATTTGCGTGGGTGGAATCCATCTTGATTTTCCTTTTAGACACCAACCAATGCCTTTGGATAATCTTATTGCATCCGAGTATCTTCGACAAATACAGAATCATCCATTATTTGTTCAGGTCAACTGATATGTAAAATTCATGACCGTGAAAAAAGTGCACGTGCAACCAAGACAAAGTGTTGATCTTGGAAACTGCATCGATCATCAAAAACGACCCATTCTTTCAAGCAAGTTTAATCCCAAGAAGAATAGCATCACCACTTTCATTCCTAAAAGTCATCATCGAGACAGGATCTGACCATATTGCATTGGTTTGTATGCCATATTTGGGTATAAAACTTGTGAACGACTCACTTATAGTATATCCCTGGGATTATGGTGAACCAGTTTTATAGCCCAACGAGATTGCCCTGAGTTTGATCACAAACGTGCTTGCATGCTGCCAATGTCGTGGGTATCATATTGGTACAGAGTAAAGCTTTGCAGGATCTGGGTACTGAGGATTTCATCCATCCAGGGTGGTTAAGGCTGATCAATTCGTTTTGCTCTGTTTTGAAAGTGAAGAAGTGTGCAAACGAGAAGTGGACACCACTCAGCGATGACAGTCAGGAATGCAGCCTAACCAAGACTGGCCTTCAAAATTAGAATACAGAGATGTCATCTTTCTTCACATGCTCGGACGTAAAGGGAGTAAATATGGTATGTGAAAAGATTAACCTGGATTGTTCAGAACGGAATATGGGTCCGTTGACAAGGCTGGAAAGTCATTTTTTGTTGTCTCTTTAAGTTTTTATCAAAACCCAAGTTGATTCCTAAATCAGAGGGACTTCAAAGCACCTCCAGCCATTCAGGATGCTGTTTTTTGGGCCCCAGTAAAAGAGGATTAGATAAAGGGACTGCAAGAACCAGTACCTTAGAATAACAATACATGCTCAGAACAATGCATTTTGATGTCATAGAGACCATCAAGCATGTTGTCCAGACCGTTCCGTACAATTTGACGGAGCTCGACGGGTTTGCACGGCATCAAATGAGATGACCAAGATGAACTCGGGTTAAAACTAAGCCTTGAATAAGAAGACGTCTTTTCTTCGCAAGGTTGTACGGAAGTTTGATAACGATCAACATTACCCCAATTCTACCCACCATTTGCATCTTTGCATCAGGTCTATTTTACGAGCATGGTGGACAAATAGTTTGAAATAATCATCGTAAAGGTTCAAATGTCTTTGCGGAAGAAGTCCGAAAATAGAATCAATCGTTCTTATTCACTGCGGAGTTGGGAGTGAGATAATTTGCAAAAAAAGAAAAGCTCAAATGGCAACCCTGATTTGTTTGTGGCATCATCTTTTCACACGAGGGCAGTCTCCAAGAGGCATAAAACAGTGCTCGGGTTGACTTGCATCTTCTTTATGTGTTTAGTTTTTTTATTATGGATCGTTTCCGACTTCTTTGAATGTGTAGGAGGCTTTGAGATTGTTCTGTTCAGCCGAGTTGTAGACCAAACTTCCATCCAAAGTGGGGCTGGAAAACCCAACCAACCAACACCAACGTTGCCTTCAAAGCATCCCCCATCCTTCATTACCCACTTAAAGTCAGGCAAGAACTTCAGGAGGTGAGGCATGATGACTCGTTTATTTATTTACTAACCAACCAACCCACCAAACCCATTCGGGTCATATTTGAAAAGAGATTTGAAGTTCCTTTTACTGAATTGCTGTATATCAAGATTTATCCCTTGAAAACTCCACATATTTCAGCAAACTTAATTTTCTTAATAATCTCTCTTCCGTGGTACAAATGTTGATCTTGGTGCAGCACTTTTCAATTCCTTAATTTTGGTCTCCAGAAGTTCTTTTTCGATCTACTATTCTTGCCCACCAATCATTGCGGAAGAACCATCGTTTCACTTGATGACCAAGGAATCTTGAACATCTTGGGTTGGAGTGTTGCCAAACCCCGATAACGGATCTGAAATTGGGCCCCGGATTGAATGAGGGGGGCAATGCATTTGATAGATATTGATATGAATCTCATTGAAATATCCCCCAGTAGAAGGTTAATTATTATTTGAAGGTGGTGAATGCCTTGCAGATGGGCTGGATGGGCACTATGAAACGCCAAGCCAAATCATGCCATCAATGATCTTAACTCTTCCCGACTTGAAATTGTTTGAAGGTCAATATCAATCGGAAAAAAGCGCTTACGGAGTTCCTTCAAATGAATCATTGAAAAGGCGTATCATACCTGGGAGATACATTTCAATTGTCATGTCAATCCGAGCCTCAGTAGGAGTCTCTGGTGCCAGGAATCACTGCCAAATATGGAATTAATACGATTTGCCATTAGATTGGAGTCAGGGAACAATTGAACTCCAATAACTTGAGATCGACACGTACCGATTGAAACCCAAAATTTGCCCCGCTTGACATTCATGCAAGAGATTGCCAACAAACAAATCACTCTGAGCGTTACCAATATGTACGTTTCTCGTTTCATTTGAATCGGCAACACTTTAGATTTCAGAAAGCGTGTTAGTTTGCTATTGATGATTGTCGTTTATGAATGCTCATCAAGAGGTATTTAATTCGTTTCCGGCGAGTTAACTTCCCTACCTTCAACTCAGAGTATCAGAGTATGATCAAGAGCCTTTCATCGGCTTTGTTTCGCCCTAGGATCTGGATTCATCACCATTGGTTCCACCCGTCATGATTCCGATCAGAGTGAAGAGTGCCAAAGCCAAAGAGCAACGTTCGAACATTAAGCACTGCAAGAATCTCGTAAAAGTCGACGGTTCTCAGCAATAAACGTCCGATCCACTTTCATTAAACTTTTTGGTCTCCTTATAACACAAGAAGAGTTCGAAGTCGAGATTTTTAAGGCTTTTATTGTAATGATCATTTGACGAGCTCAGGACTAACGATGTACTTAGATGCCTAACTGTTTCTATGTCATTGCGATGAACCGAAAAATGAGTAAGGCATGACGTTCATGTGATCATGTCATGTGATAGGTATCTGTGCCCACATTTTCATGTAAACCCCATAAATCAATCTGATACAATTGACTTGGTACGACTCCCACATATCCTGGATAACATTTCAATCAAGTGTTCTCTGTTCATCATTTGATTGGATCTAGTAATTATAATCGAAAGGTCCGGGTGATTTTGACGGCTCATTTTAGTTTATGTCCCTTTGATCTTGAACGGGTACCACTCCTTGATAAATATGACGATCTTCATCAAAGAACGGAATATCATCACTTGAAATGAATTTGGAAGTTATTCACAATAGAAGACGATGCACTTGAGCTCTCCCACAATCCGATATTGCGAAGAAACAACAAGCCTTTGGTCTCTTCAACATTCATGAAAGAGAGGCACAATTTAAATTTCCATTAGCGATGACTCACTTGTTTGCTTGCAGTATTTATTGGAGGCCTCAGGCCACACATGTTACTCTTGTTACGTGGGCTGCACGCACTTGGACTATTGGGTCTATTTAAACTTGTATTTAATTGAGGGTCTCCGCATTGCCCACTAATCGTAATGAACTGGAAGTACCCAGGTGCTGATTAACCGATCTGGGCAAACATCCTCGTCATTTCGGCTCGATTGAACCGCTTATGAATGTCTGTCAGACAAGTTCTAGATCGGTCTAACGAAAGAGTTGTTATTCCTCGTTCTTGGATAAAGGACCGGGTTTAGAACAGGTCGTGTCATCGGACATTGGACCACGAGAATGTGAGTGGTCCCTAACCGTCGAGTCGGTAGCTGAAGGCCAATTATTGCCCAAGGGAAAATTTGGGTGCTCCGTTTTATGGTATGGCATGTCGGTGGCTTATCACTTATCCCTATCATCTGATCTACATGTTAAATTATTACACTAATCCATCAACTTTAGAAGTCTGTTCAACAACCATCATTACGCAGGGCCAATTCCTGTTCATTACCAGAGCTTTACGAGAGGATAAACCTCATCCACTTGGGTGTATTAACCGTATTTTTCCTTGATTTAGAAATCAACCACCTCCATGACCCAAATTAAACTTGTCCTTGAGTAGGCCAAGAATTGACCATTCATGCTCTTCAAATGCAGAAATATGCTCAACCATGCTCATAGGCAAGGTGTTCAAGAAGGTGGGGAAGGATCCTACACAAGCACTGACTTAAGAATGAGATTGGCAAAACTGGTCCCACGTCTCCCTCAATTGGTTGTGGGTGGGCTCACCCGGTAAGCAAGCACAAGAAGTTCATGTATATATGTGTGTATGTAAGTGTGTACGTGTGTATCCGTACCTTATCTCTAACTAAGAGTAACCATCTCGCGCTCCCAGAGTAAAAGCGAATTGACAGGACGATTAATTCTGCCATCTTAAAAACGGGATCGCCATTCGTCAATCTCCTCCCTCTGCGATTTCCATAATCACTCTTCCAAGTGCAATATTTGAATTTCCCTACTGTGAGAGGGGCCGGGGGTTCGTTCGTTCCCCGATATGGAAATGATGATTCGCGAGATTGGTCACACTCTATTGCTTCATGCAAACCCGAACAACTTCAACACTGACGAGTTCCTCGCACCTTCATCTGAAATCAATGCCTTTCAAATGATCTGAGACTTGAAAAGTAACATCATATTTATAGATTAGGTGGTAAGATTGGAGTGCAGTAAAACGGTCGGTTTGGCAATCAGTTGTATTTCGTTTGTTGTGCATTACATACAATAAGTGCCATGTTTATTCGAACAGAAAGACCGCAAGATATGCGTTTCACGTTCAAAGCCACGGAACAGATCATATATTTTTTCCCAGCCAATTAGATCGAGTAAAAACTTCATTTTTCCCCAGTGTATTAGGAAGAGACACCTCGAAGAATTGCATACAGTCGATAGCGATCGATGTGGGCCTTACCAACAGCTTTAACATCGCTGATGAGCATTGCGTATAATGGCGGAATTTGGGACTGTACTAGGGTGTGGAATTTAGACCCTCCGCCCGATTATGAACACTCGACCTTGACCAAGGTGTGATTTGGAGTCATTGTTGAATTTTGATGTGGTTCCAGTTTGTCATCTTGCTGCCCTGGATCCAGCCGAGCAATTTTGTATCACCTCGCACAACCAGTAACACCAAGCCCCTTTTTGATCGATGTTTGGGTGGAACCCTATGAATTGAAATGGAAAAATTCCGTCAAGGAAAAAAAACACTGCTGACCTTCTTGTCCTCGTCTTAAGCCTTGACGACCGACGAGTCCAAAAAAACCGTTTATTGTTGCAACTTTATTGCTTCATTAGCACCATCTGTTGGCGTAAATGGTTGGGTGTGGTGACTGGAGGAAGAAATTCATGATGTATGGTCTTGAGGCAAATGAATGCCCGGATTAAATCTCAGGAAGTTCAGAAGATGCCGGGAATTACGAGTTCATCTGGAGATCTAAATTAGAGTTTTTGATAAAGGTTTGAAGTTATTTGATCAAGTGAATGTACTACATCATATGCAAAGACAAGTGATGCATGATTTATTTTGTTGAGAAAAAAAACCTTTTGTCGGTCGAGTCTTTAGTCAAAGCAAAAGTTACACCCATCGTTTCTCCACGCCCACTCACCGCCCTTTGTCCAATCATGTTCAACTAAGACAACACACATAATTATGAGGGAAAACATTACCTTCTTAGTCAAATGCATTTAAAGCATAAAAACGTAAGCCATATGCACAAAGTAGCCACTATTNAAAGTTACACCCATCGTTTCTCCACGCCCACTCACCGCCCTTTGTCCAATCATGTTCAGCTAAGACAACACACATAATTATGAGGGAAAACATTACCTTCTTAGTCAAATGCATTTAAAGCATAAAAACGTAAGCCATAAGCACAAAGTAGCCACTATTACCCCTTAAGGCGCCAAGGAAATGGGAAAGACACATCAATGAAAAAATCCCTTCAGTTTCTTTACTTCCTCCCTGGAAGGTATAGATTCTGCCTTCAAGTTCTTTGAAAGATCGCAATGTTTATGCCTGGCTTGTGTGCATGAACACACATGTTCTCTATTGTAGTTCATTCTTCCAGTGAATCTCGCCTATACTTTGCATACTATCCTGTTGTCCATTGGTATTATTTCAAGAAAATGGAAAGGAAAATCCTTCTACCCAAGCCCAGTGGAACACACCTTAAAAGGCAAGCAACTGCGTGTACATACTTTCGTCTCGATTCATTCCAATGAGCGAAATTCCTGGATCAGGAAATAAAGCGAATGAGGCAATGGTCGCTCCATTTGTTTAGTCATCTGGGCGCATGTGTCTTGTCCAGCACTAATGCTCATGGGATGTTTCAATCAGAGATGACTTCATCCAACTCGATCGATGACGATCGTGATTCTTCATTGTAAATGTGGAGCCTTTGTATGAAGAGTGGCTCAGGTTTTCACCATTCAGTGACAAGTGCATTCACATGCTCACCAGCTACACGATACAAGCAATTTCCTGCAATATCCACGTGTGCTTTTCAGGCTTTGTTTTGACGCTATTTCCCCGAGATAGATCTCTCTAGCATCAATTTAAGGCCTGGAATCATAAGTCACTTAGCTGGCTTGAAACTACTATTAGCCTGGTTTAGCTCGGGATGGCGTAGACTTGGCGGGGTTGATCATAGACAAGATCTTGTTTAGATGAGAATTCCCAATATCATGCTTGAATCACTTTCTCCTGCTCGTTCAATGGACGACTTGCTGGGATTGTCTTCATGACACGAAACGTGCTGCGTTCACAGCTCCAAAAATCACCTTTTCAAATCAGAACTCATTATTCTCGTCCAATCTATCTGATCATTCATCGGTAGCGATAATCGCACAATATTATGTACACTTTGCTTCCAATACCAACATCCTTTATGTGGTTGCACAATGTTGCTATTTACAAAACGATACAAACAACTGAGATGAAATTGGTGCTCAAAAAAGGGAACGAGAATCAAGACCAGGGTTTTAGGGGCTCTCAAAAAAGACGACCCGCTTTTCCACGTGACTTATGTTGGATGAACAGTTAGAGAGACATGGAATGTCACTTATATTGACAAGCAATGACAAACCTGTCAATGAGCAGGGCCTCGTTACAAAACCCAAAGCACGAGGGCCCATATCTTGTCGTGCATATTTTCTCTTCATTTCTCAACAAAGATGTCGAAAATTATCTCGACGGCTTTACACGAGAACTGACTTTTCTTTAGCAATGGACCACAGTGTCGAAGTCGCATGTGATCATTCCAATCAATAAGCGAGCACATTGTCAGAAGCACCAGGAATCATTTTGAGGCACATTCACATCATCCAAAATTTGCCTAATTGTTTTTAACGTAGGTTGCACTGTTCTTCCTCTGGTGAGTAAACTTGGAGAACTTGTTTAGTGAAACAACTCCGTGCAATCCCGTCAACGAGCCTTGGTAAAGCAAATGGTGCTTCTCTTCCAAGATTGCTTAATATTTACTTCATATGGATTGGTTTTTCATGCTAATGAACTCAGAATTAACGGACTCCTTTGGCAACACTGACAGTTATCTAGAACAGTAATGTTGGCTATTCGTATTTCATTGGCATTATTTGCTTCGCATTAACTATCGAAGGTTCATGCCACTTACAAGCCTTGCTTGATGCACAAATCTGCCCCTCATTCTACCAGAAAATGACCCTTTGTTAATGTGCTAATGAATTTTCCTTCTAGGTAAGACAATCATCATCTTCAGGACAACTTCTGGTTCTGTTACTCCGAAAGGTGACATAGTCATCTTGATTCTGGAGAGGTTCATCAGGAATCTACAGTCTAAGTGAATAGTTAATTGTGTGTCGTATGGATGATTGGCAGTACCCAAGTACCTCCTTCTCATTGTCCGACCCTATCTCGATTGGAATCTGTGTCCGTGAACCAGGCTGGTCGGCCAAAGAGGGAGGGAACGAGTTAGTTGGCAGAATTAATAATGCTCGAACCTTCCTCCAATTTTGCACAGTTTCCCCATACGGCAAAGTCAAGGGAACGGCGGACATTTTTATGAGCCTTGAATTAACTTGTGATTAGTGAGAGAGAGGGTCGAAATCTTCCTGGCATTCACTATGTACCTAGGGGGAAGGGGGAAGGGGGGGAGGAGAATTCCGGGCCTACTCAATTCCTGGATTGCTCTTATGGAATGCACTTCATCAAAGCTGCTATGATTGGAGTCTAATGGCGCCAAGTTAAGATAAAAGAGGTGATGATAGAAGTCAATCCAAATATTGGGTGGTCCGAGGATGAAGTCAAATTTGTTTCATTTGGTGTGCACTCGCCAATACTTGAATCCATGGGTTGATGTAAAATTTACATTACAACTCATCCACCAGGAAAGTGCTTGCACGGAAAAAAATCAGACTGGAAATTCCCACCTTGAGCTCTGGGCACGTAAATTCGCGCATGCAAGGCAATTAAACGCGAGTTTGTTTACACAGGAAGAAATTAGCTGGAAATGCCCGGGATTCGCAACGGGGCTTTGTTCGCATCCTTTGAGAATTTATGGTTCCTCACGAACCTTGATGTTTGGTCAGAACACCGACTTCCGACAGAGACGAGGAGCGAGGGTGATAATCTCGTTAGATGCCATGCCGAAGAACCTTCTTTCCGATCGCTGATTTGGCCGCTCGCTAATGGACGAGAAACGATACGTCCAGGAAATGGGGTCTTAAGTAGATAGCTATCAGGTTTTGAGCCCAAAAATGAAGTCCGCCATTTCTCTTTTCCCCATCGAAGGCAAAGGGTGTAGTGGTGTGCTTCAGGGAGGTATGCTCACCTCACAATTTGAGAGAATTCGAACTATTTGGAATGACCGACATGAGTTCTTGATGGCCATCAAGAACAAAGGATATGTTTCATTACACTATATTTCATATCCTATTGGTCCTTTCTAAGTGTCCCTGGGCCGACATCATCTTGTGAATCCACCGACGACAAGCCACCGCATTCCATAACCCTTGCAAGGTAGCAATGGCCTCAAAACCCATTAATACGAGTTTGACTGAGCTGATTTGACGTCTGGAAATGAATCTGAGCAAGGTCGAGGGTTTTCTTTTGGCAGAGTCAGGAATTACTATTTATCAGCCTAAGGGCAATAAATCCGCCAAGACGACAGCGGTCCTGCTCGTCTAAATAGAACAGGTCATGCGTCAAGATGAGACCGAAATCGAATCCGCTTTTTCCTTTCCCTTGAACTTGAACTGTTTTCATCTGGTTAGCGGAGGCTGATGCCAAAACTGTCATGCCAACAGATTTGGAGATTTGGTCAATGTTCAAGCAAAATACCCACAGCATTGAGGGATGAGTTTTCAACATGAATCCTACGAAAGCTTCACAAGGTTTTAAGCCCATTGGTTGCGTCATTTCAAGAATCCTCACGACGCTTCCTTTTTGTCTTAGATTTGTTCATTTTCTCTGCATTGTTCTGCCTTCCCATGCTCGTTGCTTTGTCTCTCTTTAAAACCTCATGCCTTCAATCCAATGGAGAGGAAACTGCGATATGAATTCAAAAAAGAATCTTTATCGTTCAGGTCCCTTTAACATTGAGAACTCTTCCAACTTCCATTGTTGAGGCAGTTTTGCCGAGTCGGAATTGATTCTTCGGATGTGTCGTCTAGAAACTCATTTTTGTCGTGACTTTCCAAGGATGATCTTCGGGCCTCGTTCTCAATCAGATACCATATGGAGCTGACTCGGATCCCCTCACAAGGGAGCGATAAGCCAAACATGGTATCATCCATGAAAGATGTGAGAAATGAGTGAAATCCAAGACGGCATAACCCACTCATATACATACTAGCCCCTAGTAAATATATCACTTTCATGGATTTCCTGTCGATGGTATGGTACCTTGGTACTCGAAACTGGAGAATCAAAACACGTCCCACCCTTGAATGGAGTTTGTTGCTAAAACTGTACTTTCGCTCATCATTGACGACATTATTGTTCTTAATCCTTGAAGACAAGATCAACCAACATGACCCCGAAATACTGTGCAACAGACCACCAGAGACGGATGGCAGTTCTCCCTTCCCTTCTTTGGGACTGGCAATTGTTCAACGTTGACATAAATTTCTCCGCCGAGCTTTGAGTTGGTTGTCAGCTCAGTGAATATCAAATGATCCAGGTGATGGTTATTAGCATATTCAAGAATAGAGAAATAGATCAAGGCTGAATATGAGCCTCCAAACACAATGGCGACAGGCTCCAGAGGATAGAGGGAACGATTTTCAATCATTATTTTCTCATCCTCTCAAAGTCACACCACATCCAATCCATGACTACCAACCAACTACCGACTTCATCCTGACTTATGCGCACGCAGTGTAATTACCACCAGGATTGGTATATCGGGATATGAAATGGAATCGGATCTCACCATGCCAAAACGGAGCCCAAACCATCGACACGAATCGAAGATCGGCCTAAAAAACTGAGCTAAATATCAATCAGGATTGGAGATTGGTGTTAAGACCGAGTACTGATTTTGATGCTAATAGAGATGGAAGGCTGGATCGTCACAACACGTTCAATGGAAGTGCGGAACTACTTGAGTTCCTTGGACACCGTCGCAAATTGCGATAAGATGGTAATCTGGAAAAAAAATCAAATGAGCTGGATCCCCTGTTCTTTGTTTCGGACACTACCAAACTCTACCTGTACGTCTCACCTTTGGCGAGCATATTGTTAACGAAGTGCCTCATTTTAGACCCTCGGACAGCCACTATTTGGACAGCTCATGTTCACAAATGTGAGCAACGGGTCTGAATGAGGGCTCTGGAGATTTTCTGTTCTTGAGTAAATGCGGTTGCATGTCCATCAAAAAAAAGGGTAATCTTTTCTACCAGCTGATGCTTCTGAGTTCATTGTGTGTAGTGAAGTGAGTACAAGTCTCGTTAGTTGGCTTCTGGCATGCAAGTGCACCGATTGATATAATTGTAGAGGGCTTTAAACAACCCCTCCGTAGTCTTCCTGGCTACTCCAGCTTCAAAAGACTCTTATGAGGAAGAAGCTAAAGTGGTGTGAAAACGAATGTCAAGCCTTGGAGTTTGGATCGAGGAAACCCTTAGGCCAAACCAAAGAGATGGGCTCAAATGAAGCGATGCATATTGTGTTGGAAATCACCATGAACTCATGGCAAGTTCATGCCTATTTAGCAATCAATGCTCTCGCTCCACTTCGCCTATTCAAAGGCCTGAGAAGAAGACTAGTTTTGGTGAGGCAACTAAGTAATCGGTGCAATTGGCAATTGGGATCGGATGTTTTATAATGGACCGATGCGTTAAACTAGTTCACCTTCAGGAATCGTTTCCAGAATCCACGTTTCTTGTCGATAATGAAGAAGATTGGAATCTGGATAATCTCGAGAAGTGGATTCAAGATTGTTTCAAAGGTTTGGTTTTGGTTTGGTTGACGATTTCAGATCCTAGCAATATGGCGGAATCAAATTGACTTTAGACTTTGGATCTCATTGCGTGTGTTCAACATGATTTGGAATACAAATTTGAAAAAGGATCATCTGACTATTGCACAATGAACGATTGTGTTTGTTCCTGTATCGGGAGGTTTGATCGGACTGCTACCATTTTGAGAGCCGCAAATTATTGTGACCTTTGATTCTTGGCTCTATATTTGGATACCACTGGGTTCCGACTCGTTAGGCAAGAAATGGGTAAAACATTGGAGGAAAAATAAGCCACCTTTTTGACCAATAACTTCGTCCAAGTTCGCGACCTTTGGGGGCTGCCCTAAAATCATGTTTATCATAACGAGGCCACACAAGGTTAAACATATTCATTATTCCGTTGCTTAAATTAAGCCAGCTAATTAAGACGTTTACGGCCCATGGAGTTTCTTTGAGGTCAAGAGAACTTGGTCGAGTGGTTTGCCTCCAAACCACTCATTATTGACCTATTAGAAAACACATCCACCAACGTCTGGTGCTTCATCGTGTGATAAAAAAAACTCCAACTTGGCCAATCCTCGTATTAGTTAGCCAAATTTGAGTGAGCTGTATTTTAGTTCTTATTCAAGCTATTCTCATAACGCACATTGAAATGAGAAAAAGAGGCCCATTTCTGGGATTGGGCCCATTTTTGATCGTTTTTGATAGCGTCATGGAATGTGTTGTTCAAGGTTCCATAAGATAGGAGTGCGTAACATGTGGTACAATCTGAAATGCATGTCAATTCAACATTCATCACATCTGAAAATCTTCTCATTTAGTAGCAGAAGGAGGGAATGTTAAAAGGTTCAAACGAGCTTCTTGAGTCGTTCAACGACGCAGTTTCCTGATTGTTATGACCCAACTATCCCGTTGAACAAATACATACTACACAATTGCACGCAGAGCTCGGGATCCAAATTGGGTTCCTTTGAAGAATGAGAATTGTGCATCATTTATTGTTTTGTCTTGCCACAATTGCAAATGGTGGCTGATAATCATGGCTTAAAAAAGGACATGTGAACATCTCCGTCCGTTGTCTGTCTATCGTTCTCAGGCCAATGTTGTGCAAATATTGGCCCATCGAAACGATTCTCTCATCAAATGATCATTAAGGTAAACACTAATTCACCGCTGCATATGGTCCCGATTGCACTGTGATGAATAAAGCGTGCAAGCGTTTGAAACTCAGAAGAACGACCTTCTGTCATGCAGTGTGGAAAGATATTTTGGAAGGTGGTTGATCATAAATATTGTTAATCCATTGATTGGAGGGCATGGCAAGTTGAAGGTGGCAATTTAGCACCATTGAAACATCTCAAATGCGCGGTTGAGAGTGCTTGCTTTGCTATCCACTATCCTGTGACAAGACTCCCTCACCTTGATTTATGGGCTTTTAACTGATCTTTTCGGGGATTGATTGCTCCTTAAGCGAAGACTTATGCACTCACTATTAGAATTTCACTTTTCCTCGTTCCCTGTCTGCCTTCATAAAGAATATGTTGGTGAAAATGATGCCCGACATCTTTCAAGGAAAACCCACCCGGAAGTGTATAAATATAGAATTTGAACCTCGGAATCTGTGTGATGATGGCGTGATGATGTTTCCATTATTAAGGTTCATTTAGGCCTAGGGGAGGTTTCTTGCCCGGAACTGAAAGTTATTCCAACATTAAAACTGAATTAGAGTTCAATTTATCATTTCATGCACGTTGTCCAAGCTGGGCTTTTGATCAATCGGCGCATATGTTGCTTGAACCCTTGCTTACTGTATGCGTCGCACGAATATTTTCCCGCCCTATAGGTGGTCCTTTTTCAAAAAAGTCAACCCAGTTAGAGTGAAACCATTTTAATTTCACCATGAGCATTCTGACGAAGTCCTTTTAATCGGAATGGGCGAATAATACCGACAAATGGACTGCTTTTCAAGTGGACGAAGACACAGAGAAATTATAATGACATTGGATATTGAGTTCGTTTGCGCCCCTGATTAGAAAGTCCAGTCATATAAGAGGAATTTATATGGATTTCACGAGCATGCTCATGTGTCGCTTTGTTTTTTTGTATTTTTTTACATTTATTTATTTTTTGCAGCATTTGGCCTTTAAAAGTGCAACAGAAATTTGGAAAATAATGCAACCGAATAAATCATCATTTTTGGTGTCACTGTTGGTGTTCTCGTCCACATTTTTAGGCGTTCTTCGCACCAACGAATCGCCAAGGAACATACTTCAAGGTGCTAGTCGGGTCTTTCGAGAAAAGTCACATGTCGGACTCCTGTGAAGGGGGTCGAGTTCATTAATCATCGCGGAAGTGTTGGCGAGAATCGAAATATGAGTTTGTCTATTTGGTGTTTTCGCAATTCATTCACCAATCAACACGGCATTTCATGGCATACCAATTTTGGTCAGTCCTCCATGAATGTGACAAGGTCAAAACAGGTGCTTTAGAGAAGGCCATACACACACTTCGCCTGATCTCGATTGGCACCAAAACGTGAGACGCTGATCTCGATCGGGGGTTTGAATCACTTGCAAAGCCTCTCTTTTTGGCGCCTTTTCCCATGCATTCTTGCGGACCCTTCAAGTTAAAATTGAAAGGAAATCCTATCGATCCTATCGATGGTTCTAGAAAAGTGAATTATGGGGGCCAACCGGTTGGGAGCATATGCAAGCCATTCAGATTTTCCAGGAACAAATCCATCACCATCCCAAGTGGTAATTGATTGAGAGTACTGCTCAGGTTGCTTTTCGAAGTGTCTGAAGAAGCCGTAACCGATGACAATTCAGTTTCTAATTCTAATTTTCTAGGCAGACTTTTGGTTAGTTCGTGGGTAGTTGAAATAAACGCACTCCACTGTCATGAGAAGGTACGCGGGTCGTAATTTACGAGACATAAAACACGCTGTTGCAGTGTATCACTTTCAGGGTGTCCAAACTTGCCAAGAAATTTGCTGCTCAAGGGCAAGCTCGGAACTCCTTTTTCACGATCATTAAATTACATTGCAATGAGCTCGAACCTTGTTTTTAGATCATTAGTGAGATGCCCACCCAAACTGAGCGGTGTCATACGGCTGTTTCCTGAAACATATATTACAACTCCCTTGAGCCATTAGCAGAAGTTGATGACGGAGTCGAAGAGTATCCTTGAAGAGGATGAAAATTTAAGTTCAGACACGTCTAAAAAAGGTATTGATTCCATCCATAAAGATGTCACTAGTTTGTAACTGTTTGGGTTAGTGGACGTTTTTGGGTGTATCCAATGATCAAAGCCAAGATTTACAACTCGTTAGCTGGCAGAACTAGTGATGAGGCAAACCGGCAATTATTTGATGCATCTGTTGACAGTTTGGCCTTTTTCTGAATGCAGTTGTAGCCGCAAAAGGTTGTGTTTATGGGCGGTAATCATGTTGCATTCCTTTTTGAAAGATCCATGTCGATTTGGTGCTCAGTTTTTTTTAGAATCTCAATTTGAAGCAATAACGTGACAAATCATGTTTGGCTTTGATCATATTAGCAATGAATGGCGGAACACGTGGGGTCATGAATGGTGTGTGTAGGCTCTTGAAATGGCACCCTGGCCACAATTTGGGTTGATATCAAGCCAAAGCCGAATTATTATGTAACCAGCTTTCAACCCAAACCATTCAATTTGAACTTCCCACGAGTTGGTAAATGATTTTTTTTTCAGGGCTCGATCTTTGTCTAGACAAATCTTTTGAGAGCATCTGTTTTTGCAAGTTGCTTATCTTACCGTAAAAGGCTACTTGTCACAGAATTGGTGGGATTGATCTTGCATTTAAGTCCTTGGCAAAAAAACATTGATATTTGAAAGGGGGGTGAGCTTTTATCATCAACAGATAAAACTCGTATTTATAATCGTACAAGGCCAGGGAGACGAGTCCTCCTGAGAAACGGAAAAAGATGGGTTGACTCCATTTTTGGCAAGTGGTTCAGTGGCAGAACAGGAAATGCAAAATACGAGACAGATGCTTGATTGTTCTAGAGTCATTTTTGGGTGGTTTTCCCCAGAAAAGTCCATTTCCTCATGCCTCTGCTTGCGGTTAGCCCATAAAAAAAAGTCCAGGTTTGGACCGTCAAAATGGGTAATAACTTTATTGCGATCGCCCTCATTACTCTGAAGGATCCACAAGTGCATATCTGTCTCATCCAGCTCTTCTTGGTTGCACAGAGAGGCAATAGCAATGATGAAGATCATAATGGTCATGAATGGTGATGGTTTCTGTTCTCTTGTGGTGAATGGTGTCATGAGGAAGCAGTGGTTAGTCTTGGGCGACTAACAAACCGACCCCCCCACATTGATGTTGCTGTTGATGTTGTTGTTGTCGAATAGTTCATACCCACACTGTCTTACGCACTTGGAACTATCCTTGACGAACAATGACAGAAGGACTTTACGTAGGCAAACGAGTCATTTTTCCGGGGATCTCCTCTCCTCTGTCAGTCTGTTGGTCTCTCCCCCACATTATAATCATCATTATCATCATCACCCTTACTCTCGGCACCCTCGCACTCAAACGCATCAGTAAGAGCTCAAAAGTCATCACGACGATCATTGAGTGAGTGGTGCTAATATAGTTTGTCAATGAATGAGTCATTGCATCAGGAACACCCAGTAATTGACGAGACGTAAATAAATTCAAATCATGTAGCACACCGGATGGACCAAGCAATCTCCAGTGACGGCGCTCTTTCGCATCATTAGGAACCGGACTAATAATTTTGTATTTGATTTTCCCGCCTACATTCTCAGGCGTCAAGAACAAGCGGAAGCTGGCCAGTGAAAGAAGACACGTGATATGGGCACAAATTTACTAGAGACTAAAAGTAACATGCTTCCAAATACAAAGAGCACTCGCCAAGTTATGCCTAGTCAGCTGTAGAATGTGTGTATGAGAAAATCCAGGCTGCCAAGAGTACTGATAAGTTACTGTTTCTGCTTTTGGTGAAAAGGTTGGTCTGGAAGTTCGTCATACTGTTGTTAAGGATACAACGTTGTATGAAAAATAGCCGTAATGTTTTGGATCAAAGCTTGCAGATAAATAACACGCGGAATCCAGAAATGTCCTGAATCCATTGATGTGATATCTGTCTGAAGTTTTGATCTTTGGAATGATGTGTTTTCCTGGTGGTTCCTTCTGTCACTAGATAACCCTAGTCTTTGGTTCAAGTCCAACAATTTTTGATTTCCTTAATCCATGGCACTCAACCCAACCAAGCCAATCAATCGGCTGATGAGTTAAAAAAATATCTGCTTCCTGGTCAATATCAATGTGTTTGGTCTCATTTACTAGTGTTACCTTCAGAATAGAGTCCTCCGTCGTGTCATTCCTCAAGTACATCATTTCTATGCCATGTGCTCAAGCAATCAAAATGGTTTTTTGGCTCCTCCAACCTTTCCAAGAGCCGGATGGGGGCCTGACAATCACACTTTCGATCTGCTTTTGGAGGCACGGATTTCTCATCAGGGGTGGCATGAGCGACATATTCGGTCGCAGAAACCTTTCTCGTTCCTCCGTTGAACTTGGAAGTACCTTTGACGGTGGGAAAATGTACATCGGGATGATTGAAAGATAGTCGTAAACGCTGTCACACCTGAACCAAATTTGCCGACTAAGTTAGTGTCTAGCATTGATGCTTCTTGAGCCTGGGGGCAACTATGAGTTTGTTTTGGCATATCTTGGAGACTCAACTTGTCGTCCATTATCTTCTAGTTTGTGAATCTCAGTGACCATCAACCCCGAAAATTGTCACTCTGAAGATCATTTAGAAGGGTTCTTTTGCGATCTTGTCTGAGAGAACTTGTGCTCCACGCAGAAGGATCTGATCTCGAAGGATGCGATAACCCAAGTGTCCTTGGGCCTGCATGATTACCGCTCAAATATGTCTGATGTTGTCTGCATCCATCAAGCGCTTTATCAACAATTGACAACCCGGTTAAGTCTCAAATCTCCAGGAAGTGCATTTCGAGTTCAAGAAATAACCGCAAGGTGTCAGCTCAGACTGAACCCACGACTTTTTCCGGCACTCTTGGCAGCGCCACCTATATATACAAGTTCAGACGACTGTCAAAAGAGGCGCTAAGAACGATCGTTGAAGTCTCTCACGAGAATCTATTGTTTGCTAGCGCTCCCTAGGCTAGCTAATACAGACGAATTAAAGTTCAAGGTCATATCATTTATAGGGCCGTGCTATTCTTAATCGTCCGTAAGATAAGATACCTTTGTAAGAACAAAAGAATCAAGAAAGCGAATATTTATTTGGCACTGTTCTTGCATACTTTGGAACCGATTAAGATGCACTTTGGAATACCCTTGTCTAAACTCTCTATTCTTTATTGGCGGGATAAAAATCATTTCAAGTTGTAGAAGATAAAATATGTTGAAGAGTAAAGGATAATGGCAAAATTGCAGCTGATGGTTGAATCTTTACCAAGAAATCCTCATGGTTCTACTTCAAGGAATGGAAATCTTTAAACTCCACCCGTTCTACAATTCATTTGATCTTGATTTCGTTGGACTTGCTACGCTTAAACCGACTTCATTCTACCAAGGAATTAGTTCATCACAAATTTTGACCAACCATTGATGACCTCTACTTTTCGAATATCTCTCCGAATTTTCCCGAGAGAATTCTCCAATACTAATTCAAAGGAATACCGTGCATAGACCGACAGATCTAATTTCTTGCATGTGGGTTGGGCATCTCAGATTCCCTAATCCAAGCTTCCGGTTGATTATCAACATGAACGCCATGCCTACCGGTATCATTAAACGATGTCGAACTTGATGATCATTTCATGAAGCGCCTTCAAGAATTTGCTTAGGTTGTGTCTGCGCTCTAACTGAAACACACTGATCAACTAGACCCAAAACCAGAGCACCTCACAAACTCGCTTCACATCTCAGCTCATATTTCATAATAATACGGAAGGATCCAATGCTGAACACCACATTCTGGCGGATAACCGTGATCAACTTGCGCTAAACACCTTAGAGCAATCCCTCAGGGTGGCCAGAATTTGGTCTGAATGACTCAATTTCGGGGGCGACGTGACGTCAGGCATGTTCTGGAAAAACAGCTGAATGCCAATCTTGAATCACACGCCTTTTGAGCTCAACTAGAACAACGAGATAGGACAGTTCATCGACTCTATGGATAACCGTTTGGCATTAGTTAGTATACGGACGCCTATGTTGTACATCCGGATGTACTTTGTGCATGAAGTCAACCCAGGCAGATATGGGGTGCGAGGACCACACCTGCATGAAAAGCCATTGGAACAATGAGTCTGTGAGCCGAATGAAACAAGATTATTCGCCCTCCGATTCCCTCTCCCTGAAGAGTGGTCAAGAAGGCAGTAAATATTTATGGGAGGCGCATTGGCATGTGAGTTGTTCAATCGCAGGAACGGTAATGAAATAACACGTAGAACAGAAATACCTCTGACTAATATTAATGAGCTCATACCAAATTCTATTATTTCCAGTCTCACTTGAGTTTGGGTATGAACCATGGCAAGTGTCAGTATGTAGGCATCGTTTTGTAGCTTTGTACTCTGAGATCCGATTGAGTAAGAAAATTATGGTCTTGGGGTGCTTCAGGGAGTTGCGAGTTGCCCAAGCGGAACGTCACAATTGATCAAGTGACCCCAGTTTGACCTTTGGTCGCTCGTTGGGGCGGGATGATTGACAGGAAAATGCCAATTATTGGACATGATTTATTTGGCGATTGCAAGTTGTGCGAATGCTGTTGATCACGCCATCAGAGACGGACTCGTTGTTGCATTGTCATTTGTTCATTCCAAGAACGGGATAAAACCAGATCACGAGGGCTTCATTATCAAGAGGTAGCTGCTTCTCCCGAAATACTTTCAATATTGTCGACTGGATGAAGGAATCTTTCCGCGTTTTGGCGCTTCTCTTCTACACAAAAGGCTTTTTGTCTCTAATGGAGCTTGACCCCATCTGGGGGTTTACCGTGAGATCGCTCCATTGACGCGTTAAAAGAGATTCATTCGTGTTCTGGAGTTTTTAAGCTTGCTTGGAGTTGGGCTAGTTACTTGCAAAATGCCAAGGTTCTTGAATAAGTGTCATGCCTTTGAATCTGTGCTCTAGTGCATGGATATTTAATAGAAATGTTAAAGAAATATATCATAATACCTTGTTGGCACCATTTCTCTTTTAAAAACCTGGCGAAAAAGCTCGGAAACTTGAGGTTGGCACTTTTGCTCTAAAATATAACTGTCTATGGCGTCGAAATTATAGTTCCTACTACCAATTTGAAATACAACAAAGTGTTAACCAGTAAGGGATGCGAGTTTGAATACATTTTGGTTCATTTGTTGACTAGTTTAAAATCGATGGATTGACGCATTTATTTAATTTTCCCTTTATCCCTTTAACTACATTAAAAGGCGTTTCCTTACAAAAAGACGATTTTGCAATGTGTGAGGTGCGGGAATTCTGATGGAAGAAAATCTTGGCATGATATTGACGAGACCAATATTTTTTGGCGTTCCTTAAATTTGATCCCTTTTCAATCACCTTGTCGCATTCACCCAGGTGAAGTAAAGAAAATTCATGGAAAAGAATAGTGTGACACCCTGATTTTGGACATCATGTGTAAGCAGAATACAAACATTACAACTAACTCGCATTTTGATCCAATTGAACTTTCAATTATCGAGTGAATTGTGTTGCAGAACTCAAATAATGTCTTTTTTTGGTGAAGTTTTGTCACTGAACCAATATCTTGCCTCAATATCAGAATAATGTTTGCTTGAACAAGGTGGCAAATCGAAATCAATGATAAATTCAGCCTATGCCCATTGCGGGTTGGCTGTGATGTTTGTCTAAATTCTCCGTCCACAAGGTGCCCAAAATCAGGGTGCCACACAAAAATTTGCCACAAATTGTCTTTACTTCGCATGGCTACTTACGTACATGCATGCAATCTGTACATTGTAGTGATATGATGTTTGATTGATGGTTCTAACGTAAGTTAGCAATCATGGTATGCAGAAACTTCAAGATTTTATCCTGTCTATTCTGCCCTGTTTTGATGCATCATCTATCTTTCTTAATATTGGAGTGGCGAACTGAAATTAATTCTCCAAGGTAAATGCAGCTTTCTTTAACATTATATTAATGCATTCAGACGATTCGCCATCTCAACCCTTTTTCGACGAATCACTATGGAAAACGAGGAAAACTTAGTAACCGCATTCATTTCCATTTCCACGATATCAAATTCCCTTAACAACGTTTCTTTACAAAAGAGTCAGTTTGAAATAGCTCTGCTCAAATGGCAAGAAGTTGGTGGCTCTGCCAATCTTAAACCGATTTGGGCTCGCTCAGAATAACCGCTATTTAAGCAGAGGTTGTCACGACTTTCAACTCTAAATTTCATGGCAACTATCATTTGCTTCTTGTTTTTTTTCACACCGGCAATTGCTTGACAACGATTTGTCGTGGTTTGTTACCCGTATGTCAATGTACTGCACGTATGTACATCGATGAATTTAGTAGATACTTGATGCAGTATCACAACAAACATTCCAATCTCGTCCGGATATCTTTCGTAAAAGAAATAACTGAACTTGAAACAAAATAGGAGAGGTGGGCTTTCAAGCCTTCTTCAACCCATTGTCATTGAATGGTGGTAATTTGCCACAACAAATCGCTCTTGGCTAATTACTCAAACTCGGGCCCAATTTGGAAAATCCTTTGAGCGCTTAACTTGGTGATGAATGAGTTGAATCTTTGTCTGTGAGAGTGCTGACAGATACAGAACGCGCAAGAATGATTTTTTTTCTCCGTTTTTTTCTCACGCAGGGATATGATTTAAAAGTCAAACTGTTTTATTTTCTTAAAACCACTGAGTTTGCGGGGATATTGAAAGAGTTAACGGGATTTTAGGGAATCCGGTTCCTAGTGTCAACCGGCATTTCATCTCCATGCAATTATCAGCCTAGCTCAATTTGATTCGAGATTATTTTGCGTCCTACGAGGCATGAAGTTTCCAGTTTGTTAGCATGCTAATTAGTCGAGGAGCAACCCTTAAATCATGATCCGAAGATGCACGGAAGTTCGCGGAATGTGCAGAGCCGGATCATAATTTTTGGGGCCAAAACTAACCAGAAGCAATTAGCGTTGAAAGATGGCGCAATGGTCTTTACCCAAGATCAGCCAATAATTCAATGAGACACGCACTCATTCTCTTACCATGTATCTGCACGTATCTATCTATCTTTCACATTCCCTACGTACGACTGTACGTACGGTACGCTCCAAAGAATATTCTCAGCTGGGAGTTTAAATAGTTTGTGATTTATGGCCTTTAAAGGTGTCTCTACTAATTTAGTCAAAGGCCGCACGGAAACAATCGCTCGGAAATAGTGGACATTATGCCTTTTTGTCTCTTGACTAGAAGTGGGTTATGCACAAAATCAGAAAAATTTGATCTACTCTATCTTTGTGCATGTGGTCACGTTCCAATCACTTTGCAACGAAGAACCAAGTACTGAGAATGGAAGAGTGAATCAGAGTCTCTTTTGTATTAACTCAACACTTCCTCCTAACATTTCGACAAGACAATTTCAGGATCACGCACTAGTACTGGAGATCTTCAAACACATTCCCACTACATACTAGACTGCTCACTACATAAGCAAGCTGTAAAGTAGAGTACTTATTCAAAGTGCAACAAGATCAGGACACACCACAGAGTGAGAGAGATCCTTCTTGGGAATATCATGTCCGAATCATTTTGCGGCTCCATGACTACATTTGCATCTTCAATGGTTTTGCCAGTCCACACATTACAGACATCCACGGGCACAGAGAATTCCTTGCTTAAATAAGTTGCTTTTTTTAACAGAGAACGATAGCAGAATGACTAAAAATAACACGAGGCTAGACGGATGTACGTACGAGTAACTTCTGAAATCCCGCCGGTTTAAAGAAGATGGTGGTTACACGTAGTGTACGCAAAGAAGTGCCTGTGACCATACGGAAAGAACACGTTCTTCTAATTAGTATATGGACTTGAACTGATGGCCCTGTTTTGAATCTTTTCCCATAAGGTAAGGGCTATTTATCTTCAGGGTTGGTAGATTTGTGATCTACGTTGCTCGTAGATCCGCATTGGGTTCCAACGGTCCCACCCAATCCCACCAATCAACACCCAATGTGGCCAGAACTGATGAATTGTTGCTTGCTCAAAATGTTGTCAGCCATTCTAGGGACATTCAAAAAAAGGCATGAGAGGGGTTAAAAGTGCCTAATGGGGAAATGAAATAAGATGAGGCGTAAGCACCAATTTGCTTGGGACAAGGATTGTTGTATTAACGTTTTTAGGCAGTTCGCACATTACACTTTGAAAAAGCTCATTTTTTTTCTGGTCGTAAACATTACGCCAGTTTTCAATCTAACAAAATGACCACCACTAATGAGAGGAGTCCACAGATTGGTAACAGTATTTGTATTTCAAAAATCTCAGACACAGTTGGTTTTTGCGTAGTTTTTGTGGTACACGAAACATTTCACAACTAAATGTTTTTATTACTGCTAGTTTGAATGGCCTTGAGTGGCCCATCTTTTGTATTATAGTGCTATTTTCTTTAATTTTTACAAATTGCCTGATCCTAATTGTCCTTCATTTATTCAAGGATGGTAACGATGTTTACCTCGGAGATGCTTTTTACGACAAAGATCTTGGCTTTTCGTGCTATAGTAGAGCACTAGAGTACAAGTCCTTGGTGAATACAAATACAGCTACTCTGATTTTCAATGAAACCCTAACTAGGCCTGAGCAAAGCAGACATGTTTCATGAGATTGGCCTTATCGGTGATTCCAATCACCACTCAAATATCCTCGGAATCGCCACGGCTGGCCCAAATATGGCAACCATTTAAGTGCCAGTCCGAGGATTTGTCCGCTCAACCATTCACCACAACCAGACATCTTAAATTAATAACTTCCAACCAGACCAAACCAGACGAACCATCTTTATGTCACATACGCCCATGGCTAACCGTACTGCACTCGTATGAAATAGTTTCAGGTCTGTAGTCCTTCAATCCAACGGGAACTGACTCAGGGAATAAAGGTCTTAGGCCATGCTTGAACAGGTGTTGTCGATTCATTAATCGGTGCCGGATATGCTTATGTAAATGATGCTCACAATGGGAGCGATGAAGTCGATCGAGAACTTGATGATCCGCCATTACAAAGCAGGACTCGGATTTACCGAGCCCTGGCCAGATCATAACTCTGGGTCCATCATCTCTAGCTCACCACCATATGTGGCGAGATGTACGTACTACTAGTATATAGAGCATGATGATCGTTCTGTATGGACTACAACCGCTTGGGGTGGATTATGGAGATCAAGAGTGCTGGCTGGCATGTCAGAGGGCCCTTCAATGAAATGTTGTTTTAAGCCCCCGCTTAAGGTGCTTGTTGGTACTTGTACATACTATTCATCCAGCACTACAGGGTGGTCAGAAATAACGGTAATTTCACCTTTGCTGTTGAAAAACGTATCGATTGATCTTCAAAACAAAATTTCATGCGAAAATATTTGAACATCTGCCAAGGTTATCTTGAAACAAATTATACTCATTTTCTTCCCTCTAAGAGACAGAGGCAAATTTCTCGAAGCCAAGATAAGTCTCCTTTGCACGGGAAAAGCATTGTGGTCATGGTGAGCGAGTATAACGTATTCTTTCGTCCGCCCGTGTCATCTGCGATGAAGTACGTCGTAGTTTAGAGGCTGTGTGGTCGCAAATGAAGGTCATATTGAAGCTCTTCCTTGGGTTGTTTCTTCAATTTCTCTTTTAATATGAAATAGCCATTGCCATTATTGGACTTTAACCTTAAATTTCAAATCATTATATTGCCGTTATTTCCGGCCACCCGGTATCCATATGTAGTACAGTGCATGGTACGCGTAGTACTGCAAAAGGCTCGTGCCCATTGAATCAGGTCGAGATTGAGATAGTGCGTGCCATCTAATGTAGAGCAAACATTTTATGGCAAATGTATCCGGGTTGCCGTTGTCCGAGAGCAGGTCAGAATTCGCTTATCATGGCTTTAAATCTTGTCTCAAAAAATGGTCTGTGATTATCGTAACGGAATGCTAACCAGATAGATAGGCATGGTTTCCCATCTTGGACAAATGCTGTTGCTTAGTCCAATTTGTTCGAGTAAACCACCTTTACAAAGATCCTCCTGACGTGACCTTAGAGATCCGGATTGCATAATGCGAAAGATCGTAGATGTCTCTTAATCAATAGGGCTCTGATTGAGCAAAACAAAGCCTTTTGGCTTCAAGAACCCCCAAGATCCTCTTGAGAGAACTTCGAATCAGATCTTGGGTACACTCGACTCACACAGGTGGTGTTTCATTGGGATCCTGCTTGGTAAACACTAAACTCTCATCTCATTCAGAAGCCCAATATCCAGTGTTCACAACGAATGTGCAGTATCCAAGTGGTTGTCTTTCTAGTACGAATCCTGGTGATGCTAATCTTTTCGAGAGGAACAAGAATGGGGCCCGCATGCCAAAGATCCACACCCAAAACCAGGGGCGCTCTGCCACAATAATCCAAAATCTCTCATATTGTTCATCATCGTTAGAAACCTGCCATTACGAATCATGAATAGATAGAAAAGCCGGAAAACAATATTTGGGGAGAACGATTCAACCATTCAACTTGAGAATGTGGGAGCCCTGAGGTGAGGAATAAAATGCCGAGTCCGATGCTTGGTTATATTCAAATTACGCGGAGACTTTTCTGCTGGACTCATCACGAGGTTTGGCACCAATCGTTTGGAGTGGACGCTTGGATGGTATGCGAAGCTCTTTCATCAACTCAAGCATATTCAAGATATGCAACCACAGATAAAGTGAAGCTCAAAGTGACTCCAATCAAACCTCCGAGTTCTTTACTTGCATTAGTTGACTCCTTGATCTTTCATTATCAAGATGCCTTCTTCTTTTTGAACTTCGGCTTCTCTCTCTCATCTCCATTTCAACTCGGGAGTGTTTTTTCATTACTGGAAAATGACATAATTGCATTTAATTGCAGAGCGTACAGCGAGTATGCCTTTTTTCATTAGCTGGGAGATGATTTCAATTGCCTTCCAACAAGGATCCTTAGCGATGGGGCCATAAATTTCAAGTCCAAGCTAATGCTGCATCAACTAAGTTTTAATCGATCTGTGGGAGGACAGGGATGCACCTTCAGCCACCATTATGCATTCTGGACGGGGTTCTTCGACCAGTTGTCACCTAATATAGTGACATCAAATGACCCAAAGCTCTTCATCCATCAGCTTCATAGACTTCTTGTGCCAAATGCTTTAGCCTTATCTGGTGTATGAATACAAATAACCAGTCAAATGGAACAATGAGATACGTGATGACAGATCAAATGACAAACCAGAATGAATAACCCGCCAACTAGTTTGTAATTGATCGTCAACTATCTCTAGATATTGGGAACCGATATGACCGTACCAATACCAATGCCAATACTAATGCCAATAATCTTCCGAACTTTAAGAACTCTTTTTTTTGAGGAATTCCTTACCACTACTGGGAACGTGATCGGAAACAGTTCAACTTGAAATACTTTTACTTATAATTTAATCAATGATATTGGTTTACCAAAGAATCAGAGTTTTGACAGATCTGGCTAGCCTTTGAGTAAAGGGTTATTGGTTTACCAAAGAATCAGAGTTTTGACAGATCTGGCTAGCCTTTGAGTAAAGGGTTGATCTGGAATTTTGATCCGAAATTTGTCCGAGTCTGACTTGAAAGATGCTACTGGATCAACGTCTACGTATTCCCAACACATTTTTGTTTTAGAGGGAAGAAATTGAAAAATGAAAGAGCCCGAGAAAGAAGAAGGGAAGACGTCATTGTTCGAACTAACCTAGATTCTTACCAAGATACCTTAAAACTCCACTTTGAGCCACTTTGTACGTACTGTCACTAGAAATGGCCATAAAAATAGGTTGGGACAAAGCTGATGAATGCTTTTGGAAACGTACAGTATCAGATACCTTTTGTGCCTTCTTAGAATATTCTGCAGCCCCAATCTCTCTAGTCTCTCCTAATACGAGAACTCTCTCATACCTTCAATGTTCCTTGACAAACGTCTTTAGACCTTTTTGACCTTCTGCAATCCTGTTCAAATAAGTGGAATACAAATGGGAGAAGCAGCATATTCAAGATGTGGTTGAATAATCGGCTTGTACAGAGTTAGCATCGTGATACTTTCTGCGGACTTAAATGTCCGATTTATCCAAATGCACGTTTGAAAAGCTTTACATAGTACTTTCAAATGGATATGCTCATCGAATTTTCCATTATCTTGTAGAACCACCCCATTTCGTTGCATTTGAAACTTCGTGAAATATAATTTAATCGGATGGAGCTAGGTGCCAGGTGCCAGGTGTAGGACCCAAGAATTTCAGAACTATTACTCGATTCATAAAAAAAGGTGTTTGGGTGGATTTTGATCCCACAACGAAAAACCTCCTTAAAGATGTATCGCAACATAAATTGGGCCTGTGGATTTTTAGGGCTGTGAGGAAGGTTTTTACAGCCTCCAAAGCCAAAACCCCAATTTATGTTGTGATACATTTTTGAGTTAGCAAAAGTTCTTTTCTCAAAAATCTCATTTCTCTGTCTTGAAAGCACTGAGTAAATCAATGGAATTTTCAAATTCATCCCTTACATTCTCGTCCTTCATCTCCACCTGAAATCTAAATCTTCCATCAAAACTCGTGCCAGACAGTTTTGTCAATAAAACCCCCCAAAGTACTTCATTTGTTCTTCGATGCATTGTAGTTCATTGGCCGAGTTAATAGATGAGGACTGCACTCGGTTCATTTGTACACAAACATATTGCCGACATTTCTTATCATTGAAAAATGCGAACAAGATGCTTCCGTTCTTTCTGCACACCTTTGTAGTCGGTCTATAATACTAACCACAATTTGAAGCATTTCAAATTCCAATGTAAAGACGCTGTTTCGAATCAAAGCATGGCAAAAAACCTTCGGAGCAAATGTTAACGCATTAGGCTCTTGAGAAACGGCAAAAAAGGTCTCTTCAGGAGTGTTGTGAGCATTTGTGAGGCCTAATTTCAGGGGATGGGCGGGTACTCTCAAATCGCAGGCGAGGATGGATGGCAAGGTCTAATTTTAATCGAGATATTAATCAAAGTAAATTCTTTGTTTCAAAGAAAAGACGATGGTCATGATTGCGCCTAAAACGCACGTTTAAATCCTAAGGCTTTTCAGCTATTTTTTGGTCAGGATTTGCTGGCTTTTTTTTCAGTAAACTCAAATAGTTATCTAATAACAACCAACTACCAAGCAACCAACCACAGACATGAGGTTGGTGCAACAATCTATCACCGTTTCAAATGCGAAAAGGTTGAAACTGTCCATCTGGTGCAATTGAAATGCTGCCAATGGGTTGAGAAACTAATAATTGATATTGAGTATCACTTGTTTCACATCCATGAACGCCTCTTACGAGTAAGTATCAGCATCCCATCCAATGCCCAACCCGAAGGCAGGCTGCTAAGACCCGCCCAAAACCCACCCTTCTACTTCAAGATCAACTTGATGACACAATAAAAGTCAGTGAATGTACTGCCATAAATGCAAGACGATAAATCATGGGCTGGCTCACTCACTCATGGACTTGTCGATCCACATGCTACAAATTGCCTTGGTCGTGATCTACCCAGAGAACTCACATAAAAGACGCTTCATTGGACACTATTGGCTTTTTACGATGGCTTCTAGTTTGTCTTGAAGAATGCTCTTAACCGTTCAAACTGATCCTGATTGGGTTTAAGCGACCATGGTTTACCTCTTAATGAGATCGAATTTTCGGTCTTGATCATGGTGCTGTGGTTTTGGGTGTAATTTCGTTCATCGATCAACCGATGAAAGTGAGTTTTAAACACCGATGTCATATCGCTAAATTCCGTTGCATGGACGTACGTAGGGACGTACGCACTGTACGACGCTCACTCAACTCGGGTAAAGACCACAAACTATCGTGAGGATCAGATATTGAACGCCTATCAATGATATATTGAGCGGGATGGAGTCGATTATATAACCCATGAGCGAGGAGATTGGCAACCACTCTTGAATATATACCTCTTTGAAGATATCAAGTGGACTCATCTGAGCCATCGTTCTCGCAATCAATTCCAGAGGCCTTGTCGAAGCATTTGATCTGGCAGCACGCAAAGAGTGCAATATGTTTTCAAATACTTCAAATCAGACATGCCGATGGCCTAATGGTCGAGCATTGCCAAAGAAGGAGGCTTATCGCGATTGCACAATTCATATTGACATCACTTGTCAAAGGTCGTCTTCTCAATCCCGTCGAGATTCCGCAACAAGATCAAGAAGAAAGAGCAGCAACCTTGCCGATTCCTTGCTGCTGACGGAGAGCTCGTGTAAGCACGTAATAAAGCAATTGCCAATAAAACTTGAGCCACCAATTCCAATCATCTGGTTCGCCGTTGTCTTCACCATCAACATGGGAGTCGGGTTCCCTACCAATTATCATGACCCCCTGCCAAGACATTTTGGGGGGCGCCCAATCATCCAACGAAACAACAAAACTCGGGGTGCACTCCGAGTTCTGCAATCCACAACAAACCTTTCAAATGTCACACTCACGTTGTCACTACCGAGGAATTGCGATCGCATGCTTACTTGGTAGATAAAATGGCATCCGCTTGAACACATTGGCCTAAACATCATGAACCTTTGCCTTGCGCAAGGTTCTCTGTCAAAAAAGGGAACGTTTCGTTGAAATCTACAAATGCTGATGAAAATCTCTCCGCTAGAGGGTGTCGGATCTTGTTTATTCCATGTTGTCAAACCCATTGGAACTCATGCACGTTTGTGAGGTGTTTTGCGGTGGATAATTTGCGCCATTGCAATGCCAACTAAGACCATTTGATGAAAAGAACTCCTCAAGTACTATTGTGGAGGGAGGAGAGGAGGGGGTATATTCTAAATGTCAGCTTAATTGGCCTGCATATGTAATGTTGGCTCCGTGTCTAGCACTGCAATTTGATAGGCACATTATTCTAGCACTCAATTTGTACCTTGTGATTCATCACAGACTCAATTTTTTTGCACTGACCACTCAGTCACGGGTACTTAAAAGTTCACGAGATGATATGGATATTTTTTACCGTTGGTGGTGGCTTCTCCTTCTCACGGATCGGAGGGTATTATTCAGTGGCATCAATTGAAGGTTTGCAGCACTTTGATGGATGATGTTACAAATTCGATTGAACTCTTTAGAGCGGCTACTTTTGGGTTTGCCAATTGAAACCGACTTGCTTGCGTTGATATCTCTGATGAATAAATTGGTTTTGAAATGGACTTGCCAACTACACCATGGGACATCTAACGAGAATCATTTTCAAGCTTCCATCGCTCTTCGGGTTCGAGATCAGTTCATCAAAGAGGCTATTAATAATAAAGGGGCAGGGATCATTACAAGACCGCAGAATTTGCCAGCCTACTCCCAAAAAAGAATCCTTCGCCATTTTTTTCGCAAATGCTGTTGGGCTTTAATACAGGGCGGCCTTCCACGTATCGCTCAGGTACATGATTACTACATACACATGGCCCTCGAAAGATTGGCAACTATGTTGAGCCAGATGAAAAACTGCGCTTACATCGTTTCTGGCATTGAACCATGACTATTTGAGTCGCCTCAAAGAAAACTTCAGTGTTGTGTGCCACAAAAATCATGCCTTCAGGGCTGCCAAAACAAAGAGTGTGACCTGCTCACCGACCGACTTTTTGATGAATCTTGCTTTAATTGAAAGGGAAGGCTCATGCAATGGAATAAAATAAAGCGTAATTGCGGGAGCAAAGCCAAGCAGGGTCTTATGTAATGGCAGAGAGGGGAATGTTCTTTTCATGGAGGCATTCCGGAGCAATGGGATTGATTTGTGGCGGCTTTGAGTTAACTTGTGCCTCATTCCCATTTCCCACCGTTGTCATCAAGCTTCTGTTAAAGGTTGCATACCTGAAATATAAGTAGAACATTGGTTCCACTTAGCTTCAGCTCCATGCATTGGCTACCTATACACTACAGACATTAAGACAAATGAAAACGTGGTCTAGTCAAAGAATTTTAAATATGAATGGGGTATGGCCTCCTAATGGTAGAATGAATTCATTCCAACAACAATCGAATTTGAATCGGTCCCCTAGGCTGTCACTCTACTCCAAGTATGCTTTCAAACCCAATGTTACGTGGAACACCAAAGATGAGGTCCAGTTAAGTTGGGATGGATCTTGTGACGTAATCATCAAAGAAACCATTATCATTTGCAAGTCAATTTCAAGCTGGCAGTTATAATGACTTTGGACATTCGTGCGCATTGGCGAGCATGGTAATTATTTGCCAATCTCGACAACACCAACGAAATTGCATCGAGCTTTGAACTTTGTGACCAACAGACATCTTAATGAGAGTTTGGACCTCGCAATTGCTTGGACGAAACAGATCTGGTTGCTTGAAAAAGAGCAAAATTTTCGATGGTCTTTAAGACTCGAAAAAGTACAAAATGTACTTGAAATGTCAGACAGGATGGATGGTTCTTGCCGTCGTCTCGATTACTTTGACGTCAGAAATGCCTTACGTATTGATAGAGACACCAGGCATAAATCACAGCACTTATTTTCGCATCTTGTTGGTAAATCTCTCGCTAACAGACACTCAATATCGTAAGGGCGAGAGAGAGATCTGGACAGATATCTTGAGAGTCTAGTTATCAAATCATGTGTTAGAAGATTGTTTTGGCATTTTACTTCTTCTGTGAATCTTCTCTGTCTGTTGCCCTAATATCCAGCTCAATATTGCCATATTAATGATCAAATTGTAACAATCGCAACAATTTTGTCGTTGTGTGAAGTGGAAAGACCATATTTTCCACACCACAGCATTCGAGCATCACTTAAATGTATACATAGGTAGTGCTGCAGAGTCGTCGACTTCTGGTGAGTTTTCATCTTGAAGTAAGCAAAGCCCCAGACAGAGGAAGGAAACAGTCGACCATTTTCGGATGCTCCTAATGGTTTTTGTTAAAAGTCAAAGCAAATACCTTTGTCACTACACGCCATTACATAATTCTTGGGAAAAAAGGTAAAACTGCAAATGATGGTGTCTCTTTCATCCGCGTTCTCTCGCTCTCTCATGATATGATTGCTGGAAATGAGCCCAGACTTCTGGCAGATTTTTTTTCAAATGCCACGTCGAAAAGGACTCTATTACAGAAGGCATCTCATACATATTCATGAGATGCTTAACCCGATTTGGTTATGGCTTTGCCCTTTACACTTGACAAACCGCCAACGTTTGAAAACAGCCATATCATGATGTCACAAAGACAGTAGAGAGACAACTGGGCTTGGAGCAGGTTTCAATTTGGGATAAATCACTTTACCAATCAACCGATGGAGGGACTAAAAAAATCAAATTGAATCATTAGACGGTGCCTAAGCAAGTTTGAACGCATTAAAGAGCGTTATTTCTGAAATTAAGGAAATGGATAAGGCAGGAAAGAAATATTACTGCCTCGCAACCTCGTCAATGACGAGTGGTTTTTCTTAATCGTTATTGTTGCCTGTGATGGAATCATCAGACTCATCAGAGCATTGCCTATCTTATGAAATGCAATGGAATAATGTGACTTCCTATCATTTAGCCAAATATCTAAAATGGCAACGATCAATCGTGGTTTCCCCCTTATTATAAAACTTAAGTAACTTGTGATGTGAACTTTTCTTGAAACAATCCTCATTGTGTCTATCAGGTCCACTCATTTACTTTGATTTGTCTGCATCTTTACGGACCCTTCTGTGTGTATTTTATTTGGTGTGATGGTATACCCATTTTGTAACGTTAACCGACATATGCCAAGAGATAGAATGACAGGTATGAGGCACGTTGGATGGTCAATGCATCTTTTTTATTGGTATTCATACATGAACATCTTTCGCAAGCCTGTTTGAGAGATGTAATCTCCGTCTTGAAAATGGATATGGTCATTGGTTGAACTCATCTCTTGGCCCTGCGATCCGTTCATTAACTTCAGGAAGGAGGAACCAGACCACCAATCTATTTGTAACACCTGCTGAACTAATTAATTAAATAAGCATATGAAAGATAGTGCTGAAAAATAGAGTTTTATTGTTTGAAACAAGTATGACATCATGCTTTAGCGCCTCAGGATTTGCATGCCTTGGCCAATGTTCATTTAAGATGTTTCGGAAAGCGTTGACCAATCACGCAACCTTTCTACCTTCTTGTCCTTTCGAAGCCGTTCAAACCCACAATGAACGATTAAAGTGGATGTTTTACAACCTCTGTGCTAGCTTGCACACTTCCTCGTCCATAAAATGAGTTATTCTCACAGTGCTATTTCGGCAAGCTTCAGGGGTTATCATTTAACAAGGCGGATCAAATCCACATGAACCAATGAAACCTTTGCCCAAGACGGTAAAATGTTTTCTCCAAATGTAGGGCCAAATCGACACTTTTCGGGGCTAATGGTTATTGCATGTTTGTACTTGGTGGCTGATTTTCCCTAAAGCTAATTCTGGGTACTTACTGAACCGTTCAATCATGTCTGATCATGAAGTAAGAGCATTCATTAAGGGGCCTCAAGGCCGATCGGTTTTTATACGTTTCCCTAAATAATCTCACACCTCTTTACAAACAAGTGGTGTCAAGATGGCACATCCATCCATCACGAGATCTTGGATAATCTGTTAGTCAATCAAGAATGTCGATGGTTTCGGCCCCCTCATGAACAGGGGTTCCATTGTAATTACTAAATCAGGAGCTCTCCCATTCCCTCCCAACCACAAATAGGCGGACTCAAAATTGATTTTGGGGAGGCCGACGAGCTCACAAAGCAGCTTTTGTTACGTAAGTAAAGCAGTCGTAATTTTTTACATGCTCGAAGTTTTGGGCGATATCTCGAATAAAAACGATCTGGTTCGCACTTTCGAGATAACACTAACTCACCTGACAGATTCGTGCATTTGGAGCTTATCTGATCAGTGTTAAAATAATAACGGTGTCATACCTAAATTAACTACTCCACCTCAGGATCTATCTACCTTTGTTTACTTACACTCTCTGTCCATCGACTTTGCACCATAGAACAATAGTTCTCAAGATGTCAATATTTGCAGGTCTTCGCTTTATCAGTACCTCACTAGTATTGCACAAATTGAAATATGTAGATCGGAGTTTTATATCCTTTCAGCTTTACTCTCTAATTCAATTATTGTTTCATTCGGATTTCCTTTGAAACAGAATGATAGCAACTCTGCCCCCATAAGTATAACACTCTAATAATGAAAAGTTTGTAACCATTTTTAATTCATCCGTCTAATGAGCACTTAAAACATGTGGTTATCTAAGAAAAACTAAAAATAGTGCGGCCAAATAATGCCATGGACTACGCTAAAATGGCCAACAAAATGACTTAACCCTAAACATCTATCCACTTTTGAGACTTATGGTATTGTTAAGAGCTGATTTATTTCATTTTAAATGTCTCCCGTTAATCTCTTGGGTTGAATGTTCTATGCTTTATCCCAAACTTTTTTTTTCGTTGCCAGAATTGCCAGAATGATAATTCTTCCTGTTTGCCTGCCTGCCCATTGGGCAAACGCGTGAGTTGCGTTGGAGAACCATTATTTATGGCATCAAATCATGACAAAAGCGAATCGCAGGGACCTCCACCAGATATCGCATCAACCATGATGCATCTCGCACCACTTCTTGTTGCCTGTATCTGTGATGAAAATCATTAAAGCACAACCAATTATGACTTTTTCCCCCTGTTGGCTTGTCTTCCAACAAACTAGATTTATTGACAAGTGACTCATTACACGGATTAAACATGCCCAAAATCGCTATTGGGCAGGTCTTCTTTCACACATTCGTCTCGCCCGCCTCCACACACATTGCTTGATTTATGATCGAACCAAATCACTTAATGGCACACCTCGCCAGTTTTCTAGCCTCTAGATTATGTAAGCTGACCTCATGGGCCTAATTATAATTATGCCCCCAAGACTGGATGTTTCTGAAGATTTCGTTAGTTAAGGAATCCTAATGACCACGATTGTTTCCTAGACACGGCCGAGATGCCATATATAATGCAGCTTCAAGTTCAGGGTGAAATAATTATCTTCCCAACAACCTCGGAAACCTCAAGGAAGCCACCAGCCCTTCGTTATTGACGGCCTAGAAATTGAGGGATGCTAATGGATCCGGACCATTGTTCGTTAAAGACCGTAGGAAATGGTCATGACTCATGACATACTCTCACCCAAACGTAGACAACCCAAATCATGGTTGGCTAAGCTGAATCAAGCTGAATCGATCCGTTAGAGTGGAAATAAGTACTGGCTTAAGCAGTTGACTTTACCTTACTCACCTCTTTCATCCTCGGCGGAATATTATTCATCTACGTCGGAATCAAAGTGGCACATCCGCATCCATTTGATTCGTATGACTCGATCGTATTTCTGTCCAATCACGCTGAATCGAAAGCCTCCCTTGTTTTGGCCCGAATGGCTTATCAATTGGGAGTGATCTCAAGTTATTCAAGTATTTAGGACAATTGACAACACTCGGCTTGAGCTCGATATCCGAATTCGGCCACATGGCTGCCTGCACCTTGAAAAGGAACTGCATACAATCGGCCCAATCCCTCCCCACAAAGAAGCTAGAATCATCTAATGTCCAAATGAGAATGTTCAAGCATTGAGCCTAATCAGTGGCTTCAAACTGCCATGTTCTTACCGAACCAGAAGATGGAGAAAAAAAGAATGCGAAACAGAGAGAGACAGAGAGGGTCATTTTTTTCAATTAAGACCCTCATACCCTTGACTCATCACTTAATCGCCTGGAGACGGACTCGAAACTGTTGTTTTATGTGGACCTTTGACGACGTTGGAGATGCTAAAAACGACCATGATGATGATAATAATAATCATCAACATCATCATGATAGCATTAGTGGAATCTGTCCTCAGTGTTGTTGGTCTGTGCAAGCTTTGAAGTGATGCCCTAAGGACTTGGCGTTGAGAATGAATCAAAAGTGGATGGATATACAACTACAGGCGGTTTTTGAGCACCTTAACAGCTCTCTTTGAAGCCATCTAAGTCTTGAAAAAAAAACACCGAGTAAAGGAACAAAAGAAACCAACAAACTGGCTTTTTGAGTCGTTATCTAAAAAGCCTTCGATAAACGGATTTACTCTTTTCCAATGACCAAGAATCTCAACGACGTCTTTCATGAAATGAACTGTTTCGAAACCAATTTTTGATGGAATCACCGGTACTCCCATTGGGTGATGCTTAGTGTTGACAATCTCTGAAATGAGTTTTAAGACAAAAAAGTCAGATCTGAGTGATTACAATGTCGGTTGAGGTGGGATGACGAGATGTGAGCTCTGGTCCTCAATCACTTTGCGGAAATAAAGCTTACGCACTAGTACTAGGTAGTTGTTGTACCACCACTACCACTACTACTACTATTACTACAATAACTACTACTACTACTACTACTACTTGCGGTTTGATTGAGTTTTAAGCGGGTTGTTGGCAGCCTCCAAGTTTTGAGTATATAGAAGAAGTGTAGCAATTGGTCCATGCAATTGCCGTGATTATCTAGCGGGTAGAATTCAACGCCTGTGTTTTAGTTTCAATGGAAATGTATTTGTATAGCGGTCAGGAATGGTGGTTTTCAAGACAAGCGTTCAACTTACGCCCATCTATCATTGCGATTTGGATTCCGCGAATTCTATTTTTTGCGTGTCCAATCCTTTCGGGAGTCATATCGCCAATGCAGATCCTTCGCAAATTGGATCTTACAGGGATAGCAATAGCCCAGTGCAAATAATTTGGGTTCAGGCTTTGATTTGCCGATTTGAGCAAAGGGTTGTTGGATTCGCCTCAAGGATCAAAGTCAAATATTTCACAGCTTCACCCCCCAAAAAATCACACCATGTCCAAGGCCCTTTTGGGAACGATTATTCAATGAATGTGGGACTTTAATACTCCGAATTATTTGGCACAAAACCCTCCGAACACTCCTCAAAGCCTACGTAAGAGCGGTATGATTCGTTTTTGATGTGGGGTGCTTGTGATCAATGCTCATATTGCCAGGAATTGTTCGCGTAAATCTCGTCCTCTCTGCATAAATTAGCTTTGATATGACTACGTTTGAAAACTATTCTATCCAGTAATAATAACCTCCTCAAAGACAATGAAGGGAGGTTCGTTTGATGAGAGAACCATAGCACCAAGTAACCCAGCACAGTAACATCCACCATTCACCAATACCAAACCACCGTTGGTCGTTGCAAACTTGGATTTTCGGGCCTGAATGAACGGCTACTGAATGGACTCATTCTCCATCTATCTACTCTGAGAGTGAGGCCAAGTTGAATATGTTGCAGACTAAAACCATGTCAGAGCACTACCAATACACTAGGATGGAATACCCACATTCTTGGTGGGGTGTGTCAGGCGAGGTCTCCCCTTCGAGTGTTTTCAGACAACTGAGGAGAGTGACCCAACCAGCTGCGTTCTGACTTCTCTCATTTCAATTGATTTTTGGGCATTTCACTGCTGTCAAAACGAGTTGTCATCGTCGGACACTCAAAGCACACATGTATGTATCTTTGTGGACTTTAGAACGATCGATTTAAGGCTTATCATCTGAAAGATCGGTTGAAAATGATTCTTCTTCAGTGTACAGTTTATTCGGAGAATCATATAGGATATGCTTTCGGAATCCATCCTTCGTAATCATTTCCACGCCTTCGAAAATTGAGAGCATTACCTCACCACACTAAGTGGTCAATCCAAATTCTGATTGAAGAATACAAGGATTGCTCGGTAAAGCGAGCTTGGGCTTTTGGCTCTTTGCCCAATTTTGATCCAGGATTTATGTGTGTGAGTGTTGTTTGATTGGGTAATTCTAAACAATGATTGGCCCCTTTCTGTTTCAGGTATGTGCCATGCGTTCATTTATCTACTACACAGTTGTTGACCATAATGATATTGATGGATGCATTCCGATATCGAGTTTGATAGTGAGCTATTAACATCTGTGACTTGCCAAAATGGGCTGTGATAGAGAGGCGCTTCTAGGGGATATTCTAACACCAAAACGTTGACCCTCGACCCGAACTGATGCCAACACTAATGATCAATCATTAGATCGTGTTTCATTGGAAGCTCTGGTTCATTCCTGAAACTAGTGTTGCTAAAGAGTGTTCACAATCTGGTGGTAGTCAATGCTCTTATTCAAAGGTTGGCGACATTTGTGTGAAAATATCCGAGAGCTCGTTGTGATCTGGATGGCAGACGCGGATATTGAACTTCTCAAAGTGACGCTTGTCAAAGGGAGATGAAGTGTTGTCCATCCAGGATGAGGGTTAGCATGCATATTTGGGAGAGGCCTTCTTTCAACCAACCGGGCGTGAACAATGCGTTTGTGTCCAATGAGTCCTTTGATTCCAGCCCCTAACAACTCTTTTCAACCGTTACTTGAACACAGTACTCTGTGACTCGATCAGCCTCAACGGCGAGTTCGGGGAAATCGACTCAGTGTATGTATTGTTCCAAACCACAAACATCACATCACTCAAGTCGACACTCATCTTGTCAGTTAGTGTACGGTGGCTCTCAGGATTTTAGCTGCCAAAAAAAAGTTGATGGAAAAAATGAAAATTGCTTATTATTGCCAATTTAGCCATCGTTGTTGCACTTTCGTCAATTGGAGGTGCTCTATCACGATTCTTTTGAAGGAAACCAAGTCATGAATCCTTAAGCTTGACGAGCAAGATCGCCTCTTGATCCTTTATCTGGATCACTGTGGTGTTCATTGTTCAAGAGTCAACAATTAAAGTCAAACAAACCCTAGAGTTCCACAGATTCATCAGAGTTATCGATACACTTCCAACCTCCTTAAGAACACTCACTTCAATTTAGAACCATATCATGTAATCATAGCGTTCCTTGTACCTTGTTGGTTGGGCGGGGATCGGATTTGTAATCCGCTCTGCCAATTCTTGCTCTAATCTTAATCCGCATAACTTCATTCCAATTTGAACTCAAGCAGTTGGTCCTTGGCGCCCTGAATGTGGGCATGTATTAGGGCGGGGAGCAATCGAAGCCGGCATTCTTGCAATTTATGGTAGCTCGTTCGCAGACTATATCTCTTCCAAATTAATTAGATCGGTCCCTTTCAGGTGGCAATTCACTGGTGTACTATAACCCTTACAGTTACGGTAATCATTCTCGGATTAGGGTTGCCTAAAAGTTCTCGCATTTATCCTGTGGAGGTTTTTTCAGCATTGGCCCTTGCTCCTGGCATCCCTGAGAGCTCTCAATCTTAATCCATTTTTTAAGGCCCAGTTCATGAGTTAAATGTTTGAGCGGAATAGGAAATGCCAAGCAGGCAACACTCAGCCTCGGAAGGGTCTACCCCCGCACTTGGGATATCATGTCACCTTAATTGGGCTTAGCCTAAATCTGCGAATGGGTCTTCGAAGTATAAGTGAGGGTCTGGGAGAGAGAAAGAGAGCAAACACATACCTTAGGGTGCTGGTCCTGTTGTGACAGTACTAGGTATGAACAAACTTGATACCAAGTACATCAGTTGAACCAATGAAGGAACTCCGAATCAAACCAGCGGGGATGGCGATGATTGGTTGATTGCCATCATCGCTTATGAGAAACAAGGGGATGGAAAAGGCCCGCCCAGGTTGAGTCACTTCCAAATCTTTGGCCTTTGCTCGATCTTCTTGGAATGGACGAAGCCCCCGATTTAGTCACGCTTTTTCGAGTCCAATAACATTTACAGTTAAAAATTCAACTCGATTATGAGTGGGCCCTGCCTCGTCCAGACGTTGATTTGGATCGTGTTTCAATGGAAGACCGAGCTAGAAGATGATGAGTAGGAAACCCTCATAACTTAGAACTGACTCAACTCTAACAGAACAGACCCGAAACATATAATGGAGTATTCCACATGATGGATGAATGGGCCATAGTAATCCGGATTTGGTCGAGTATGAACTGAACATACTCGGTGACGAAGAATCGCCTTCTTTTTTCTTTCGAGTCCGAGCCAAAGACACCAAAACAATGCTCGTTGATGGCCCTTTGTGGGCCCTCAATGAGTCCTCGGGGGCCCTTCGCCGAAAGATGGATGATGTATCAGATAATGACGACGGTATTTGCCCATTTCTTCCTTCCGTATCGTGGAGACTCGATCTTCATTGGGTTGTTGACCGCCAACTAATTTCAAATTTGCTCATTCAACTTGCTTTTGCTCGGTTTCGGTATCCAAGACACAGGAAAACAAATTGATCGAAGAAGAACCGAATCTACGCATGAATTTAATACATTTTAGCAACCGAATTCTGGCGATGCAAATGTCAAAAACAATCTAGTCTTTGGAGGAGAATAACAAGAAATTCGCAAATTTTTCGAGAGTAATAAGTAACGTAACAAAAAGTATTCATGACTCTGGAACGGGTGAACCAGGATTTCAGTTTCTTCAAATGTGTTCTTTAATATGTGAACCAATGACTTTGTCAAGAGTAGCACGCGCTTCATCTTAAGGAAGGACATGTCAGTTTGGATTTACTTGAAGAGTTCAATAACCAAGGGCACAGTTTTCGTAAGGGGATTACCTTTCTTTACCGTTTAGGGCTGTATCAGCGAACTAGTACTAGTACTAGTAAGTACATCGTAGCTGATCAAACCCTTTCGACATTGAATTGAAACAGAATGTTACCACCACAAGTTCTCAGTCAAGAACATTTGAAGATTTGATCTGCTTGGATTTGGAAGGCTCCTTTTGCAGTTCGCAGATTCCGTTGGTTACCCTGTCTGCTTCCCAACAGGGTGTCGAAATCAGATCAAATTAGATGGATTTCGCTTCCAAATTGCTATCTCTCCGGTCTCACACAGAGATCTTGAACTAACAAGTCAAGAATGGCGGTTGGAAGTTGAAGTGGAAGAAAGATAACTAGATTTGATTCGAATTGTCTTGTCTCTCTGTGGAGGTTGAAAGCGCCGCCAATTTCTTACTCAGCACCCAGTCTGCACTCTGCACCAAGAGATATTGGGCAGTGAACAAACAGATTGACTCCAAGATAGACATAACTCATCTGATTTTGGCACAAAGGTCACACTAGAGAAACTCTTGACCTTGTCATTTAGCATCCAAGTCGTTTCCTTGCCAAAGTTTCAATTGCAACGCCAGAACGTATCTAACCCTGCATTGTGCGTCAATCTACCTAACGCATTTGGCTACCCTGGTGAGTCAAGGAGGCGGGATTAATGAGTGTGTCCGTCTGTTGTGACAACAATTTGTGCTCTCAATTTGAATGCAAACACTCGGGGGTCCGTAAGGCTTTTTTGTATTATTCTCGAGAGTCATGCTTCTGATGATTATTTCCCTGATTTGTTGCTTTGTGTAAATCACTAGGAGAGTAATTTTCATGTCTCTGACCACACACACACACACATACACGTAGCCACATGAAAACGCATGGCTTGACGTCAAAATGACTCTGAGATGATTTTGGTCAAGTTTAAAACGGAGCTTTTTTGCTCGCCTTCCAAATTGCTACCACGCCACATTGAGCTTTTGAGTTATTCTAAGCTTGGCTCCGGGAATGAGATGGTCATCTGAGATAGGGGCGAACAGTAATATTCAAGGGTGTCATTGGCAAAATTTCAAGTCATCTAGGATACAATCTAGAAAAGACCAACTCACCCTGCTAGGAAATGTATCAAAAGAGAATTTCTTAATGTCGTAGACTCAAGGCATTGATTTGGTTTTAAACAAATATGCTGCCACATATTGCCAAAGTTCATATTCTTTTGTTTGAAGTGGCGAAAGCAATGGCCACTAGCGGCCACATCCTTTTCCTGCTCTGGGATGAGCTTTTAGAGTGCCATATTTCCCTTGGCCTACGGGCACTTGGGGAAGATTCCAGCATAACTTTTAAAACTTGCCGTCCATCTCCTCAGCGGATGCACTTTTGTGGTTCAAGATTATAAAAGGAAGTTCCTCTTTGAGTAGGGTTTACTTTTTCCAAAGAACAAACGTGATGCTACAATTTTTACACCTCCCTGGTTGGAAATCGTTTCTGACTGGAGGGGCATCAAACCATACACTTACGACTTCCACATTCTTCTGCTTTAAATCCAACAACTTGTTACGATTGAGCTTGCTTTTTATTGGCCATTTTCATTTCGCACATTCTTATTTAAAGGATATGTATTTTGTTGCTTAATGACTCATTCGACTTGTCTTTGTCATTGAGTTTCAAAGATCAGGAAATGGTTATGGCAAGGGTATTTGCTGTGTTTGGGCCATTAATAGAAGCGGAGTCGAGCAGCGTTGTCTGTAACGAAATTTTGTCCAATCACGAGTCACATCAATAATAAAAACTTCTGCCTTGGCTTCACCTTCTTTATTCCCCGCCGCTGCCGCCGCCATTGGCCTTGATCTTTTTATTCGAGTTCGAATTTCTTCAATATCATTCTTTTGGTCCGCTTCATACTCTGTTTATGGCTCTGATCTGGCTTGTGCCCATCATCTTCATCACCACTCCAGTATTATCTACTAGGACAAGCAGTACTACGACTACCAGCATCATCATTGCCATTATCAGGCTCTTCGTGTTTGTTGCTCCATTTTCTTCCACGAAAGCGAGCACTTTCATGTTCACAAAGCTTGAGAAAAGATGTCAGGATAATGGTCGACAAGCTCATTTTCAACATCAATTGAGCTGAGTTGAAAAGGAGAGCATCGGAGCGATGTCGAGACATTGAGGTTAATTAGGGTCCCCCAAAGAAAACATCGGGTTATTTACCCAGTTGTGTACATTGACGAGTGCTTAAACTTTGTACTCTGCAGAACTCATTCATTTTTTTTTGGGGGGGGGGGAGAAACTAGGAAGGCTCAAGCAAATTTATGGATATCTTTTATCTTAAGAGAATACACCACTCTTAAAGAGCTACATGGCACTACACTTATTCATGAAAGCATCATATCACGGTCTTAAAGTAAACTAACTAAATGATATGTTTTTGTCATCTGTAAGCGGACCTGAAATCAATCGATCAATGGGTTACAAATATCAAAGTACTAGTGTAAAGGCAAGCTCATCAGGGTGCTGTCAAGTTGTGAAATTTGAAGAATATGATTCAACTGCATCACAGGAGATCCCAAACTTTTATGTACGCTGACAGTATGCTTAAACCACAAGCAAAAAGCTAGTCCAAACTGTTTGTGATTAACTTGATAGAGGCATCAGATAAAAAACTCAGTGAGGAAATGCCATGTAAAACGTCCGAGGAATGAGATATAATGAAGACTAAGCATGTATGCCTTTAGCTCAGAATAGTAAGCTTTGACCTCAACACGGTAGCCTTAATCCTCGGGTTGCCGTGGACAATACTTGACTAGACTAGTCGAGTAATCATTGCAATTTAGCAATACGGACTTCCCTGAATAGGATCTGATAAGGATTGCCCCTTACATTAGTTCCACAAAATATAAGACGGAACAACTATGATTAATAGCCATTCCGAGTTGGGCGTAGATTTCTTCCAATCTTCGGGGCTTGTTGGCTTCTTAAAAAGTACATCCATGTTTGCTAATTTCCTTGCCCAGCCCCAGGGTTCCCATCTTAATTATCGAGCTACAAAACAACCAATCGGCCGATAAAAACCATTGAATGACCCAAACCGTGATGGACACCCTGCTCGTAATTACAAGCTCAATCTGTAGCTCGAAATAAGACACGATTACCTGATATTCGCCGATGGAGGCCATTATTTTCATTGATTTAATCACCCGGGTCCAGAATAGAAGCTCCCTTCCGTCTGATGTTGTTTTTTAATTGACTCTCTTTCTCTAGCGACTGGAATGTCAAGGTTTCGCTTACAAATGCGATGATGCATGGTAATACTTACCATACTAGTAGCCAAGCGCCCAAATTTATTTCACTCGTCGTGCAACACACAGCAACCATCGGGAAACCCATGAATCCATGTTGTGGAAAATCATTGTCCCTTTAACCCTGTTAACAGGGTGACCACAAACCGTGCTTCGTTTGTTTTACCAGACGTTGGTTTGATTCCACGTGAAGTACAAGAGGGTCTTGTGATGATTCAATTGGGAACGTGCCATTCGATTCTGGAAGATTGAAACGTTCCTCGGGATCCATTGGAGCACGACCAAGTGGGCTTCTGAACCACTTGAAAAGTATTGAACTAATTAAAATTGCATTCGATTACTTCAAGCCCACTCATATGAGAAAGGGAGATACAATCCTCAGTGCTAACTAGCTCATTTGAGGAGGTGACATGGCAACTTGCTACTTGGATGCCTCGTGTCTTTGGTTTGTTGTTGAACAAGCTTCAAGTGGGCGGCCAGAACTCTTCAAAAGCAAAGTTCAAGCGGCCCAATCAAATAAGCGATGCAATTGTATACACACTACACCTTGTTTGTTTGCATTACTGGACCGTCTGATTTCCATTAATTGGAACCCGGAAACCAGCACATCGGTCGAAACTCATTGTTTTTGTGAAGGAGGGAGAAGCTTCATTAGATTGCTCGAATTTACACGCATCTCTTGGATCCTAAAGCTGGTGTGGAAATGATCTCGATCCTCTTAGATTGCCATTGTAGTGCAGTGGAGGAGGACTTGATGCGAAGAAACAACATTCACAATGAATTGCGAGATATTTCTCTTACCTTATGTGATAGGGACCACCATGGGAGAAACTGAATCCTTCGCCCACGCTATCAACCACAGAGATGACTAGATGACGCTCACCAAATCCGAACCTCTAATACGAAAAAAAACCAAATGTTTCTTTGTAATCTCCCAGGCATTGCCTCAGAAAGAAAAATATTGGCCAAACCGAACTCAAACTTCGTTTTGGCGAAAATATCATCCAATGGGCTAGATTTCAGTGCCTCACAGTACGGTAAATGTCACTCTAGGTAACTCTTTGGTGGCAAGTAAGTCAGCAGGTATCGTCATCCCATCCTCCATTGTCGCAATACCAATTGAGAGCCATCGCATTGGTCTCGAAACGATACACAGAAAATTTCAAGGTAGCTGCTTGGAATTAGCACCAAGACACGACGTTTGGTCGTGATGGATCCATACTCGTGGCATTTTCATTTCCTTTCTGAAATGCTCGACACCCACTGACATCGGAAGGCGGGAGACTGCATAATTTTCCTCCAATTTCTGCCTTGACCTCCGAGCCCTCCTTGGGTTGAATTACAAGCCTTATTTTGATCCCCCCCCNGCCCCTCCCTCCCCCGAAAACCGAAAACGATAAAAGCCTTGGCATTCCCAAGAACAGGCACGAAAGTGTTGTTCTTCCAAGATCGTGGGTCGTGCCAAATAACCTCGATGGTCTTAGAATAGTGCTCATTGACGTCATTTCGTGTCCATTACCAACGCGTCCCAACAGCCTTTCTAAAACTCCGTCATCTGACCGTAATTCAATCGCAAAGAAAGACTTGAGGAGCATAAATAACCCGTTGAATCAATCACAGAAACATTCGATCATGATAGACTCGTTTTGCCAACGAAAGATATTTACCGTATGTACGTACAGAGAGGATTTCTTAAACAATTGACGCCCTCCATGTTACGTGCATCCGAGATCAACCACCTCTGAGACCACCTTCATTGGCCTTAATCTAGGTGTACGAGGATGATGGTACGCAAGTCAGCAGGGGTGGTCATATTTATTCATAGACAACATTGCTCCCACCACTCGATTGAGCAACACAATAGATAGAAGAACCATCGTACGCTCAACACCGGTGGTTCTGGGTTGGTTGCCCCGAGTCATTATGAAAGATTCAATGAATTTTGATCGATTTACAGGGCGCTTTGTCAAGCGATGACTTTTTGGCACAAAACGATCAAATTGAAAATATCTCACTATGCGTGGTTCACATCCTGGATGAAGTACGGAGTCTTTAGAGCACTCTGCCTGAATAGAGCAACACCGACTCTGAATTCCTTACAAAGTACTGTAGGATGAGACATGCACCTCAGACTGAATGATTAAGGAAGACGATAAAGTCCAATGAAGCTCGCGAGGTTATTGAGATTTATTTTCCTCACACATGCTACCATTCTCTTTGAGGGAGATGAGATTTGAGTTTGGGCCGTTTATGAGTTTTTATTTTTCTTGTTTGAAGATCCAATTGATGATAGATGTTATCCATTTCTCACCATTGAATGAAAATCGTCAGCAACGGGAGACTCAGCACGAGTTCCCACATTCCGTATTTTTAATGAAGACACTACTTGGCCCTTCATTTAAAATGGAGAATCATCATCAGGATCAACCTGATCCGGAAAGAAGGTCGTTGGTTAACGAACAGCCCATAACAGCTTGAGTACAGGTCTTTCTTGGCACATTTACTGTACTATGTATATGTGAATGTAGGACTAACCTATATATCTGGAGCGGGTTGGCAAATTCGTATCAGTTTTCTTTTCTTTCTAAGATCTGTCCTTAATCCTAATCGAGTTGTCGTATCAAAAGACCTGTCACACGATGCCTTTGTTCCGACACTTTATTAATAACAAATAGAGTTTAGTTGTTCGTTTAATCTAGGATCGTCTTTTGTTGGCTTCATTTCACTTGCATTCCTAAATACTTTGTGCTTTTTGAATGCTACAAGTTACACCCGCACTTTGTTAGAGATGGTGTATGTGTGTGTGTGTGTGTGTGAGTGCATCTGTATCTGAGTGATAAATGGCATTTCCTGATCTCCTTGATGGTTCAAGTCGGAAGAGGAGGAAGGAGAAGAAAAAAATCCATAAAGTTCTCGAACAATGGGTATCATTTTGATCTAATGACCTCTTTTACACTCCAGGTATTTGGAGGCCGTGTCTAATGAATTGGTGTTTTGATATGGATGGCATTGTAGAAATTGTTAGATGGCATTTTTCCGTTCTTCAGGGTTGCCACCAAAGTGACTACGACCCATGGCTAATTGGGCCCATTTCCAGACGGGAATTGATTTGGCCCGAGAAACTGGAAGAGACCTGAGGCAACCCTACCTATTGCGTGTTCGTAGGTACACAGTCAACAAGAATGGAAGGAGGTAGTGGGACTGATTGGGATCCAAGGGGCAATCAAGTGCGTTCGAGCAGGACCATTGATTTCCTATAATGTGAATTGTGAGCCCTACCATTCCAAGATTTTCAGAGATACGTAGGTAGAGCGTCACTGCCCGGTTGTTGCCTACATTTTCGAGATTTTCCCCACTTCCCTGTTGCCCACGTTGCATTATGCCACTCAAGGTGGCTTTAACAAACCATCGCACATTTTCGAAAGGGTTCGAATTCACAAGCCCTTGTTCAATGAGCAATTGTTTGTATTGAGACACAATCAAATATCGAGAGCCATAATTAAAAGACATGTATGTGCCTGGCTGTCAGTTCCAGCTGTACAGCGATGCCCTCAAGGGCCAAAAAGTGACCATTAGCAGTCTCAGCGAATTTTTATTCACAGGGTCCTTGTCGTTTGGAGCTTTGTACGTACGTATAGTTGTTGACTGTTGAGAGATACGAAGAGGACGTCCATCTTTGATGCTTCTGGCATTGGAGCAAACAATTGTACACTTGATTATTTCGAGTCGAACTCATAAACAAAGAGGGTTCATTGGGTCTTCGTCGTCGACATCGATCCACCTCCCTTCTTGGAAAGGCCTCGACATTTGGGCCTGAATGAGCGATGTGCGAACTTGCCACAGTGTCAACCAAGTCCGTGCAATTGAGAACCAAAATATGGGGATAACTCTGGGCTAAAAGCAACTTGACATTTGAAGTGGGAAAAGACTCGTTAGTTCGACTGGGTATTAACATTAATTGTTGGTTAATCGCATCCGCAGTGGTTGGATTAGATGTTCTGAACCTCTCGTCTGTCTCAAACGGGAAACTGTGTTTGTACCTACGATATTCACGCTCGTATAAATCTGATAACATGCGTTACTTCAGACAAGACAATAAGATATCGCTGTAAGGATGCTGTATTTTTGGAGACGAACTTTCAAGGCGTGACTTAACATGTCAAACTGATTTTGACTTGTGTTACAAAGCTTTCCGTCATGAATAAAATTGGCTTAAGCGGAAGGTGGATAGATATTCCGTGACGTCAAGGGTATAAAAATACTGCGAAAGCGATTGACGTCGAGACACATGGAGATCCGTGAGCATCAGGAGTACAAGCCTCATTATCAATGATCCGCCTTTCAGTAATAAACTCCATGAAAGAAGTACTAGACAATGCAACAGCTAGCTTCTTTATCGACCCTTTTTCTCCCAATTTTTAAAGAACAGCAGGATTATGTAATCTCAATCCTTTCAAGACTTTTGATTAGAGTTGACAGCAATCTCGAGTTATTTCCATTTCTTTGAAGCTTTTTTCATTACCCTTGGCCAGAGGGCCTGGACATCCTGCTGTTCGTTTTATGTTGTTAAATGGCCTCACGTTTACTAAATTGGAATCCTTCCCAACACTGTGCCTCCTTTCATCATCATTGTTCGTCGATGTGTTTTTTTTGTTCTTTGGGCAACAACTAGAGGTCTACAAATGCCTACTACTTCTCGGGTGAGTCTAATCTAACAGTGATTGGTCCCAATTGTCTAATGAGTTTTGGCCTCTTTGGAGTCATGAGGTCGAGTCTTGAGAGTCTCGACTGATAATTCTCCTGGGCGAATACCTGAGCCACTTTGGCAATAATTTAGCTCACAATGCCAGGGATATTAGTATGCCTCAGTTCAGTGAGCATTGTTCTATCATGTAGGATTGGCTAGAGACGCTCAGGTCAAAACTGCTGGAATGGCACAGTTATGATCACACTTGGGTGTAAGTGTTCACGTTGGGCTCGACATTGTTTCCTCGATTAGAATCCAAATCTAAGGGGGTCCCAATGAGTTCGTTCGTCTGGCTGGCTGATGACGGGCTAGCCTCAAATGCGAGGAGGAACTCATTGAGACTGTCCTGAATCAGGCTTAATTATGACGTCTGCGCGTTATGAGCTCACCTGCTGGGCTTAGATGAATTCTATCTTCTCTGATTTAATTCATTTTTTCGGTCTATCTGTCTTGGCTTTTATTACCGCTCAAACCTTGTAATTGCCCGCCAAAGCTCAGCAAAGGGACAGAGAGAGAAAGAGGGAGAATGGCGGGGTTGCTTGATATTTGGGGGGGTGCTTCCGTAACTCAAAACACTTGAGTACATGTTTTATCACTTCTCCGAAGTCTCTAGTAGTACATGCAACTCTAGTCTGAAACGTTCCAAAGCGAATTGTCATGACGACGGGATTCCCTCGAGAAGTGAGAAGCCCTGTATGTTGGTTGATATACACTGATATTTTAGATAGGTCACGAGTCAAGTTCCCGTGGAATTACGGGTTCTCATGTTCCGAGCCATGTCTCAAAAGCACATTTTTTGTTCACAGCGACATAGTGGCTGAGTTAGGGGTGGTTGTTGGGTATTGGCATTTTTTTAATGTATGAAACATCATCGGCGGATTGGATCTTTGCGATAGACAGCCAGGTCCATTTTGGATTTAGGGCGTGTGAGGTTGGCCGACGGACTGAAGATGGCCATGTACTACAAGTGGGGAAGATGGAGCGGCAATGGTGCCCAAATGCCGTCCAAATTTGGAGAAGTGGGAAGGTCAGTGGGGCGATATGTTTTCGCAGCCACCATTTGGGTGCGGATGCAGTCAAATTAAGACTTGATGAAATCTTCGACACCAGAAGCCTAAACTCTGGTCGCTCAGTCCTTTAGTGGAACGGAACCCCTGCTGAGGAGTTGGCGGAGTGGAACCAGAATTCCGGCTTTGTGATGAGATTCTTTGAAATGTTTGCCATGATTTATGGCTTGTCGAGTTTTGGCAAACCGATGAGCTGTGGTGGGTACATTAGAGCAGCATTCCCTCTCCGTCCCCCCGTCCCTCCTCCCTCCTCCCTCCTCTCCTTTACAACCAAAGAGAGAAATGAATTAAAGGTAAAAAAAGATTGATCGCTTTTCTTGGCATGGAGTAAGAGCTCACTATGCGTTGTGGATTTAATAGACCTTGGTGGGTTGGTGCTCAAAAAGAAGACCTCATCTCCCGACTTGGTAATGCGAGCCTCTGGAACCGCCGCGTGTTTAACCTCGCTAATGAAATACCCGGAAATAATGGACTCATCATTCAAAAGAAAAAAATGCACCACCGTCTCTCACTCACCTTTACGTAGCACCACCGCTCTGGGTCTCGAGATGCATCTCGTTTGAATGAATTATCCTCGAAGCGATTGAAAGGGATTAGAAAACTGTCACTCCGCATAGCGCGACAAATTCAAAACGGAAGCGATTGAGCCGTCCCCGAGAAAGGTCCTTGCATATATTCACCCCAAAACCTAGTTCTAGTTCCCAATTCAAGGCTACGTACGTATGTACGTAAGTAGGTCTGTCTGGTTTTCGAGCCGGCGCTAAATTTGAGCACTTGAGGTGACGAACGAGAGAGTGAGTAATAATGATTGCACAATGGTTATCACGAAAATGAGCTGTAATTTTCTGATGTAATAATCTACAAATTGCCATGTTTTGCCATGAATTCGTCATCGACGATCGGCTAACGGTGAACTTGCAGAAGTCGAATCGACTTCTCTAATGACAATGACCGAAAGCTCCCCTCCTCAGATCCGGAACTACCCACTTTAGATCCTTTGTCCCCAATTAGCAGGGTTCCGGATCCGTCCGAAAGGCAACACTTAACAGATCAGAAGCTACACACCCAATGTGGTTAGCACTGGGCGACCCTGATTGGCTTTCGGTCAAGTGGGGCCGAAATGTTTCCAAGGCCTGAAATGGATGGTTGGTTGGTTGGTTGGTTGGATGAAGAAGGAAGAAGGATCAAGCGAATACGGTCCTCGTTGTGTTGCACCTTCTTCGGACAACAATTGATTGCCTTCAATGCATCATGGACTGTTGAACTTGAAAGAAGACAGGGTGAAATAAAACCTCCCTTGCTCCCGTCGCAATTGCATTCCCACTTTTCAAGGGATTGCATTGACAAATAGCTTGTTTACATTTGACTACTCACACGGCCATTTTGGCCGCTATCAAACCTAAAAGTCACTCAAACCTGAGGATAAAGAGCTACTTCCATAGCGTTTGCGGCAAGCAATTGAGAATCATATCCAGGGCAAAAAACTTCCGGATGATGTTGACTTTTTTCGAACATACCGTTCTTGGATCTGTTGGAATAGCAATTACCATCGGTTCTCCCGAGATCTGGCAGCTTTTTGTGGCTTCATTGCGATTGCTTTTGAAATATTTTTTTGTCGGTTTTCCTCCCCATGACTTCTATGGAGGGATTACCATTGGCTTTTTCGGGTATGAAGACCCTTATCGTTTCATTCTCGTAGACGCAGGTATTACCGCGGGTCTTAAACTTTAAAGGGGTTCTTCTCAAGATCCACCAAAAGGTTCCATCAACAATTGAATGACTGGTAGTTGGTTGGACAAAAGAAAACGATAAATCACGTCTCCACCAACCACTTGATGAAGAGCGTCGTCGATTCACTCCTTAGTCGTAAAAAAAAGATGCTTCTGAAGTACGGGGACCCTAATCAGAACATCCAGGGCATCTTCGCTCATTCACGCGACTTTAATGAACCAGTCAAGGACCAATTATTGTGGGGCCCATATCAAAGGGAGATGTCCAAGTGACCAGAAGGTGTTCTTGAGAGTGCTTTTTATCGTTCCTGTGGTAATTCATTCAAGGCCTTGGAAGCGGGAAAATCTCGACGTCCACCTCGTTTTAGGCCGGAATTAATTGTTCTTCAATTTGTACTGAAATTGAAATCCCATTGTAAATTCAGCGCTGAAGGCTATCCTTCGACGATTACATCGTCGATCGTTTTGCGGCCCAAAAACCTCTAAATTCGAAAAGACCTTCAACACATGGATTGATTTTTCGCCATCTCCATTTCAATGACGATTTGCCCTCTTGGAATGGCAAGAGCGAGGATCGAGAATCGAGGAGTCAAGCCAATCCCCAAAGTTGCTTGTGAGTTCTTCTCTCTGGTTCGGATGAGTTTGTATATATAGTAAACTGGTCCATTCACTAGCAAACGAAAGAGAGAAAGAAAGGAGGGGGGGAGGGGGGGGGGCTATGGAGGCTTTGGGACTTGGCATGGCCGATTGCGAGCCTTAATAAATTATGTTTATGGATTTGTGAAGGTTTTTTCAACTCCTTGTGTGAATTGAGTGTGGATTGGAGCAAGAATTGGATGCTGCCAAATTTCACGTCTCGAAGGTGAGATTGGCATTAATCTGATTTCAATTTTTCTCCTGCCGCTCTTTCTCTCTATCGAAGCCATGTTTTGGCGTCTCTTTCCATAACAGTCTCGGAGTCGTTGCCATTTTCACCTCTTTATGGCAGTCTAGCATCCTCAGGGTCAATGGATTGACTCCATTTTGCAGGGAAGATTTCATCAAAAATAAAATTGCAATTGACCTTGTCATCCTCGTCGTCGTCCATCGATCGAGAGGATCTATAACGACTAACCAACGTCTCTACTTTTCAACGGACTCAGCCACCTCCGAAGAGGTATCTTGGCAATCGCAATTTGTTCTGCATTTGTCAATGATTGCCCATGATACCACAAATTGAGGTCGATGGTGACGCCACCTAGAGTGCATTCTCCGATCAATGCGTCTGCTCTGAACGTGTTTGTGTTTGCATTTTTTCTGATTGGGAAAACATCTACTATTTTTTGCCAAAAGGCGGAACCGACTTGGTCTGCAGGACCAAGGACTGAACTGACTTCCAGAGTTGGTAAAGCCTTCTCTCCCTCCTTCTCTGCCCTGCTTCTGACGTAGGTAAGTGTCATCCGCAATACTTTCAGAAAAAGTCAATACAAAAGAGCAAGCAAGAGTACTTTTTTCTGTGTAAAGGGCACTCTATCTATCCAGGGCATCACCTCAGTTGTCCATAGATCTTTGTGGTGGTTGAGTGACTTTTTTCTCCTTCATATCCGGGCCTCAATAGTGTCGTGTCGGTTGCAAGAAATTTGTGAAAATTCCCTAACAAAACTGGCGATTTATAGAGGGTTGAAATGAGCTTGCTTAGGTATCTGAATCCCAATCAGAGACCTAAACCCAAGAAGAGGCGAGGCTTGAACACTCGATGGAGCTCTTGCAGTCAACTCAGTCGACTGGGCGTTGAAATGGAATCTCAAACAGCTGAAATGAGTTTTTCTTCGATTGCGAGCAGTGTCAAGGAGCAAGATGAAGGGCTTGACACAGCTCCCACCGCCAGATGGCGATCTTCCGGCTCCAGCTCTGGTCCAAGTGGTCTCACGGAATGGGAAGAACTCTTTGGGCGTGTTTATTCCACGTCTTCGTTGCGGGAAAGAATTTTGAAAAGGACACATTCCGTTGAGGCCAACCTCATGAACATCAAATCTAGGTAAGGCATCGCGCACTTTGCCCCAGCAGACACTATCCTTGGTGGTCTGGAATGTAAGAAGTGGTAATAAAACGGGAAATGAGATCGCTGGATGTGCTCACATAGGTGAAGATTGGTCCACGTGTGTGCGTGTGAGGGGATCCACTTTATGAGGAACGTGTTTCCTTATTTCCGTGCGAGCAATCAATCTTTAATATTAAGATATCTCTTGGCCATTCCTTTCATCCTTAAAGTGGATACCGGAAGAATCTCTCTGTGCCTCCTCTTGTTGGCTTTTTGAACCAAATACAATCCCTTGGCATTTAACTATTTGCATGCTTTATTGGACCGTGACTGGTGGAGTACCGGGATATTTAGAGTATCCTTATTTCGACTTCTTTTCCCACTTCTTAGGGAACACATGTCAAAGCACAAACAATGAACCTTAATATGTCTGACTCTTTCCGCTATCTTAAAATGGCGTTACTTAAACGGCCTCCTTTGGTCAACATAAAAAGGCGCAAAATTGAAGATGATGTCTCGGCCAGATTTGATGGGCGATTAACGAGGGAGCCTAACTAAGTTTGAGGTTCATGAAATTGCATCTTTGTTTCAGGTAAGCCATCCCCCTAAAATGATTGGTCATCGGTTCTCTGAAATGAGGGATTTTTTTTCATAACCTAATCATAATAAACATGTGGGATGACTGCTTTGGTAGGAAAATTGACCATCCGGTCTAGGAACTTGGAAGTAGTCAATCCAATCGTGTTTGAGATTGAGCAAACCAAGTGCTAGTCCATCTTAGTTACAGTATTCACGTGGGTTTGGGTGAATTTGTAAAACAACATGGACATCAGATGTCTACGTAAACACTCAGTCCGTCTTGTGGAAGATTAATCATTTTCAAATTATCTTTGGGTGCATCTCGTTTCATTTTCGGCTCCATTTTGGTGGGGAGTGGTCCTTACGTAAGAAAAGACGGTTCAACAATTCTCTTGAGAAAATTCCCCTCTCACTCAAAATGCATTTGGTTTGTTTCATTCGTGGTCATTCGAAGGGAATAGAAGACATTAGGCACGTGATGATAGGCCAAGCTCATCGCCGAAAACCAGGATCTCTCCTCATTCCAAAGAGGCCAACAACCTGCTTGGTCTCATTTTATCGAGGGCTTAATCTGTACAAAAGATGTTATGTCATGGATGGCTCTATATTTGACTTATCCAGGTTCGTGAAAAAAGATTCAATGTTCAAGATTAAATGAGCAAAAACTCGTAAGGAGCTCAAAATTTGGAGATACTTTGTATGTACTACAGTAGCAGCGAGAGAGAGGTCTGGCGCTTTTGCAAAGGGACTTTAGCCGAAGGTTCCATCCATTTTGGAAGAATCTATTAGGGAATCCATTGGGAAGGAGAGTCTCACGAGGTACGGAATGTTGATAAGACTGTCAAAACCGCCCGATTTGACCATTGGTTTGTTGAAGCTAATGGCTTGTAACCTTCAACCTTTGAGGGTGAATGAGGTTCCAAACAGGTCCATGAATTTACGATCCAATACAATACGGCGAGTTTGGCACCGATCCTGCTGAAAGATTTAGATGTCTTTGCGAGTCCATTGTTTACGCTGTAAGCATCCCACACTCTCCCGTGAGTAATTCATCACCATTTTCAGTCTATTATCTGTCAAAATATTCATCAACCCCAACCTAGGGAGCCTTCCAATTATATCTCGAAGCAAGGGGACAAAAAAAACAACGACACACAGAGTGTCTCTCCCGATGAGAAACGCTGAGAACACACCTTTGATTCTAGGGACATGCCTCATGACTTTTGCATTGTGAGTAGAGATCCCACTTAACGATAAGAAGCATCCATCTAGTGGTTAGTTGATTCAATCTTTCTTTTTCTTTCGTTTTTCCTGTCGAGCGATGAGGTGCTGAAATATTACATAAAGACCCATGTGAGGTTTGTGGAGACAGACTAATTTAATTTGGAATTAGGGGTTGAGGGCAATTGGACTCAGTTCCAGTCAGACATGCAATGAGAGCTGGCTTCAATCCAAGTAGATCTACAGAACTAGCTAGCTCTGACGATTGCTATGAAAATGGGTCCGAGCCAATGTTTCGGCGCCTTTGGACACAATCTTTTCAATTTGAGAGTAGGCCTGGCAACAAAAGTGAGGGGCTACTCGCGACTTTAATTGTGAAGACCTTTGCACCATGAAAGAGTGCTACTAATTCGAAGGTGCGTTTTGTATGTAGTGTATGCTGCCTTCTTCTCCACTGGAATGTGACCGGCACGAATGCAGTTCAATTGCATTCTCTCGTGAGGCCATAGATGTACGAGTGAACTATTCCGTGTCATCGATTCGTAACCCCACGATGATACAATATGTTTGGTGATGACGAAACTACGCCACTACTTTCATCCATATCGCGCTTTAGACACTCTACTTTTTTCCAGTGGAATTAGCCGATAGAGCCGCCCCAAAAGCTCCTCCGCGCATTTACCTCAATTGTGTCTAATTTATGGTTGATATGAACGCTTAATAGTGGAACATTCCATTTTGGGGCTGGGAAAGAAAGAATGTTCTCATTGGTGGGAGGTTGTATTGGTAGCAAAGTGCCCTTTTGTGTGTGTTTTACATAACTCGCTCTTATTTGGAAGAAACGAACAGAGAAGAGCCGAACGACTCTCAGTAACTTTTCGATACAACCAATAGGGAGGGGTCAATGCTATCCAGAGTACCCAAAATGACTCTCCCAAAACGAGTTTTTTTCAGTCATTTCATGAGAATTCTGACTGGTTGTCAGGGGCCGCGAGCTAAATTCACTTATGTCTCACATCAAGCGAGCTCATTCCACATGAGTTCCCCTTTTCTAGTGAAACTGACGATTAATAAAGACTCGCCGTGAATAACACCCCCAAATCTATTGAATAGTACATGGAGGATGTCAAGATTTGTGAAGAAGGGGTTTCTCAGACCAATCAATGCAACTGATTTGGGAAGGCTTTTGTTCTCTTTGGGCACTCTTTTTGTATGTACAATGGCTGTCTGGAGATGTGTTCCCTCAGGGAATGTGAAGATGCTTCTCGATTTGACGATTTGACAAAGGGCGAGATTGACAGGTCACTACTGATTCTTCTTCTTTTCAAGATGGCTCATTTGTATTTATTGGATAGGAACAAGGACTTCTCTGGCTCTGGATTAGCCCTGTCTGAGCTGGACGGTTCCTGGGATTAGACCATCAGCTTCGTTCGAGTGGTTGAGAGGTCCTCTCGTCATGGACAGCTCTAAATAATAATCTTCTTTGAGCGTCTTTTCGGGTGGACTTGATTTGACAAGGAAAAAGGTCCAAATTTGGTTAGGCCCCTGAGGAGTGAGAATTGTGGACGGAGGAATCCCAAAAACTCGTTTGTTTCGTGCGAGGAATCTTCGATGTCGTTTGATTAGGATCCACATTTAATTATGAACCTTTCTTTGTTGAGGGAAGACTGCCTTGTCTATCATCGATATAGTTATGCCGGAGGGCTCAGTCACCCCAAAATCCGATCTAACTGCCTTGACTCGCTTCCAACTGTTGAAACCAGTGCGTCGCAGATCTTAATGATCAAATTCAAATTTCTGTTTGTTTTTTCTCCCTCGTTATGTAAACAATAAAGCAAGTTGCACGTTTCGATGTCCAAATGGATTTGAACGAATCAATACCACTTGTGTGGAGGCCTTATCAGTCGATTCCTCCGAAAGTACGAGTGCCAGTCTCTCATAGCCTTGACAGTTTTATGGATCGTCGAAATGTTTCCGGAAAAAAGAATCCCAAAAGGCATTTTTATTACATTGATTCGAGGGTCTGGTGTCAAGACGATCGGTGAGAAGAGGGAGAAGGGGGCAAAAATCAATCTGCAAGCAAAATCTCGGCAGGATTTGACAGACCTCTCAGGATCGATCGTTATGCCCCCCGCACTTTCTTTTGCTTCTGATCGTGCCTTCATGGGTGACCCTGAATTCGATCCTATGGGCATTAAATGTCAGGCATAATTTGGGCCAGGGACCCCACGTTGCATATATAATTAGACGATGTCGACGATCGACCGATTTTCGCTCTTTTGTCTCCATCGATCGCCTTTGACATGGTATTCATTGAAAGTGAGACTTTCAAAGGAAACGAAGCCTTCATCATGGATAGGTTAAGACTTACGAGGAAGGTTGACTTTTCTCGAAACTTTGCCACCCACCATCACACATCAAGCCCATGAGAAGGTCAATCGTCTCTCGTTACGAACGAGTAAAATTGCAGCGAAATCAGCTGGAATCGTAATCTCGATAAGTAATTAAGACCAGAAGTTGTCCTTCGAGACAATCCCGAACCAATTTGATGTCTGATGTCCTCTGTCGTCTCTCTCTGGTTGGCTCAAACCGGGGAAATTCTCACTTGAATGTTGCACAAATTGACGGCTATTAGCGCCCCGTAGGGCCAGCTAATTATCAGCTTCGACGAACGAAAATCCATGACATTTCTCTCGGACAAGTATGGATTGTGTGTGCCACAGTTGGGGGAAGCCAACGCATGTCTTTGGGCTGACTTATTGCGCTTTTCTTCTCGCGTTCTCTCCACTTCGAAGCGTTGATTGCCACCTCTTGGATGGCATGGATGATAACGATAATCGAATCCGGGTCGAGGGAACTCCTACCAAAACATATGAACGAGAGGACGGACACCTTGTAACACACAAACTACGTACCTACGTACACATAGATAGCTAAACGCACCCTGCTACTTTGAATGATGGCCATACTAATAGGCCAATATTGACAAGGTCGAACAACTAACGACCAACGAACAATCACAAACAAGAGTAGAAATCTGAAGCGTGGGCAACGTCAGAGTTATCCTATTTTATGTCTTTGAGTTCCCCTTCAATGCTTCTTGCTGCTTTGCATGACTTGAGCTATGTACAAAAGACAACGAATGGAATTCCTTCGAAAAGGGTTGATGTTTGACTCTAGTGACGTCGCAAAGGTGGGCATTAAAGTTTTAGCATTTATCATTAACACGTTCATTGCTTTTAGTTTCAAGTTGACGGAAAACATCGGTAATTCCATGCTCAGTTGTCTCATACATGATGAAGGTAATATCATTTTAAAGACATGGTGTTTTTTTTTATTTGAGGCAACGTTTGCTCTCATGTTTGTAGCTTCTGTTTTTTTTCTGTGATGAACGAAGTCAGCTTGTTTTCAAGTATGATCACAATGCCCACCCCTGGATTTAGGATAGCATTGGTTGACCTGAGGAGCACATGTTAGACCCGGGTTACTTTTAAAACAAAAAACTAACGCATTTCCCGTCGTGAATTTGTTGCTCGTTTGTAAACGGAATATCGTAAAAGTGTCAATCTGACGAAGAAACAGGTTTGGGGGTTTCTCCTTAGTTCCGTGAGGCTTGAATTGCGGGGATTTGTTGGTACTCGCACCTCTTTCTGAGAATGACAACATGACTAGGTAGGCTTATAAATACTTTCAAAGACAATGGCCTCATCCCATGTAGTACATATTACAACCAACCCTCAAATACCACTCATAAACGCTCATTCTCACAATTTCGACGACCTATTGCCCCATGGTATCGAGATTAGAGCGTCCACAGACCGATACTTGAGCGACAAGAGCGATTTATGAAGCACGCTAGATAAAACTAGGACGATACGTACGTAGTAGCTAGGGAACAAAACTGGATTGCCGATGTTGTTCGTGATCGTAATTCTCTTGGACACCGTCTAATCTAATGTTAGAACAGTATTCACAGTCCATGATAGAGAGCCTACTCTCCTTATTGGCAGGATTGAGATTGTTATCAGATGATATCCAGATATATATGGGGGTCAGAGCAGTATCTGGAATTTGATGAAGACCCAAGAGGAGGAGAAGAACAAGATGATGAAGTCTTTAAAGCTTTTGTTTGTTAAAGCGGGTTCCCTTTTCTGCTTTGCCCAAGTGAGTTAGCGTCCTCTTGCTTATCTTAAGCCCCTAAACAGCTCAGCTTCGTAACTCAATAAAATTGTCCACTCCCCTCTGCCCCCCTCGTTCCCTGGGGCCCAATGATGTGCTATATTGGACCCCCAAAGACCCCAATAATGACACCTCCAGTGGCAATGACTTGCCTAAAGTGCAGATTGCATGGTTACATGATGAGAGTGGTCAGTCAAGTGAGCGAGCAAGCGATCAACCAAGCAAGCGATCAACCAAGCAAGCTCTCCTCGATCCTCCTTCCCTGCATCAATAATGGTTCGCGAAGAAGGCATGGCTCAGGGATGAAGGCACCATCCTGGCTTTTCTTTAGTGCATTGTTCAGTTGTCGATGATTGCCTGGCTTGGGAGTCCACCATTCGGCCAACGGGATCTCAGGGATTGGCGTTGTTGCCTCCAATTGTATGTACAATGGGATTCGTGAATGATGAAGGGGAGCCGAATCGCCCAGAGGGGTGTGTCTCTTCTCACACAATGGAGAAAGAGAGCGCCCAAAAATGCATGGCACCCAGGCCAACTAAACCCCGAGGTTGGGTTCTCCAAAGCTCACACCTGCGATGGTGGACGGACTACGACGACCATTACGACGACCGTGTTTCCTCGTGTCACCCATTGCCCAAAATATTCGGGGTGAGGCTCGTCTTCTCTTGCCAAGAGCAATCATCAGTCCCCCTGAAACGGATAATCTGCTGTCTACGTCGTATTGCTGTACTACATGCATAGAGACCAGCAATGGCAACATCGGTGGTGCCATGCAGGTACATTCTCATTGAGGCAACACTGCAGTGCCAGGGCTCAAGGTCGTTCCGTTATAGCATACTAGAGCGGATCAGACCTTTTTTGTATTATTGGAGCATCTAGGCGTGTGCAGGGGAAGAGAGACAGAGAGATATACCTATGTTTACCTGGCTGGGCGAATTCAGAGCAATGAACGACCAACGAACGGTCTGTTGCTCGCCCATATCCTCAGGTAGGTTCTCCGAGGATGTGTCAAGACCACGAAGACGACGACAACGACGACGACCAACGACATTCTCCTTGGTTGCCCATTTAACTATCGGACCACAACCGTCGATTTTGGTCGTCTTCTTTGCCCCGTAACCAGCTAGGGAAACGATTATTGCCCAGATCGAGACTGGGCAGAGCCCGCCTCGCCCTTTTTCAGGCAACACCAAGCCTCTTCAGCTCTAAAGCGCGAGAGCAGGCAAAGTAAGCACAGAGAGACCAAGGGTTATATGTACGAGAGGCACTCGATTCTTGAAAGGCTCGGCGGAGGCAACAATGGCGTCGGATGAAAATCTGCTCCAAATGGCGGCGACCACGAAGACTCCCCGGGAATCGGGATGGATAGATAGGTGATGGATGCTCTTGAAGCAGACGATGCGGATGATGTAGGCTGGGTGTGTGCGTGCGCAAGTCCTTGTAGGATGTGTGCTCCTTGGAAGTGCAAGATCTCAGCTGGGGCCGGCCTGAATGTTTTTCAGCTGTGGAAGGTCTTGCGTCAGTTGCGGATCGGCTGTGACGCCGTTAAGATCTCTCGACTCTGTGCCATTGAGGATTTTGGTTTTGATCCATGACTGCTGTTGTCCATGTTGCCATCCCGCGATCCAAGTGGCGTTCATTGAAAGTTCGATCTTCACTTGATGTGAAAGGAGATACTCATTATTATCGAACAGAAAAGTGCCATATAGATACGTGTCCTTTGAAGGGCCCAGAACACCTTCCCTGTCTGCAGTGAGCGAGGAGAAAGGAGTTCCAAGTTCAGGCTCGTGTCCAGCTTTGGCTATCAACATTTCTCTTCTACTGTCAACATCATAATTGATAGTGGAAAGTGAAAATCTCTTTTGTTGTGAGTTTTCCAGGGGAAAATGGACATTTAAGCTCAGGCAACTTGTTTTGCGGTGTGTTGCGTTGGCGATGGGACTGAAAGTTGAGGGTGATTTCCTCGGTCTTGGAACCACCCAAATTTAGTGAACTCATTCGATTGTAGTGCTTCAGGCCCACGCCATTGTCTGGGTGCTCTCAACTCTTGACTACAAGGTAAGACTGGTTTTCCTCTTCGAACCAATGTCAACAGCAACTCACAAACTAATTAATCAGGAATGCTTATCTAGATGAACGGTCCCGTTCCTACGAAGTAGTCGGGCGCCCAATCTCAATAAGAGGAGAAGGAACTCCGACAAAAACGAGAAGGAGAAGAGAAGGAGAAGGAGGAGGAGGAGGAGGAGGAGGTCAACTTCCTGCTCCAGATGAGAGCTCATTCTGAAACTAGATTAATGTTACAAGAATTCGACACAATGATAATGCCAAAGCATCGTTGCCTTAGCTCTGGTGTTCAATTCAATAAAAGAGGGACCTTGCTTTGATTTTGTTTTCCTTTTACAAACAAGTGGCGTGAAGGTGATTTTCTGTGATTTTCAAAAGCAAACCATGCAGGGGAGAAAAAAAAAGATGAACGTCGACGACGACGACTTTGAAAGTCTGTTTTGTTCAAAGAGATCATCATCATCATCGCCATCACATGGATTGAAAGCAGTTGTAGAAAATGAACTAGATACACGATCTTGTAGTGGGCTAGTCAGTCAAAACTCTAGATGATAAACCTAACTTGCGGTCTTCACCAAAAAAAGCTTAATTTTTTCCTCTCCATGAAAAGTAACAACAGGTGCACCTAAGTAAGACGATGAGTTCGATTCAGAGTGTAGGACTTTCCAGTGAAGTGGAAATATCCAATTTACAACTTCCACAAGGTGACAGATCTCGTTCAGATCTGTGAACAGACGCTGCATGGAACTTTCATTTTCGTCTTCGTACGTTGCGTTCGAACTTCGAACCAATGGAAAATGGATAGTTGGATGGACCCTCCTCTCCTTTGAACAATGGGATGAAATTATCCAACTGTCTCAGTGCTTCTATCCATCCATCTCGTCGTCATTCTTCATTGGATCAGCCGGGTTTGGTTGTCCACAGGGACAGATAGATGTTAAATAGTGGACTGACAAGTCAGCATCAGATGGACATGCACCTCAGCTGCACCGTCCTCATGTCTTGCCCCAAATTTTGGTTTGGCTGAATGGCTAGGGCAGTTTTGGGAGGGAACTTGGATGGAAGTTGGGAAGCCAATGAAGTTTCGTGTCTTAATTCCCAAAAAAACGAACAAGGTTTGTGCTTATCGACTGGCTTTATCCAGGAATGTTTACCAACGTACTCCCGCCAGGCATTTTACTGTAATAGCTAGGAGGGTCCAAATGGAACCATACACGTACTTACTACTTGTGGCTAAGATGAAATTGAATTCTGGTCTGAAAATTATGAATTACGAATAGGTCACTCTCGCTGTTGACGGTATCGATTCAATGCTATTCGATAAACCACATTTTACCATTAAAGTCATTGAGTAAGCGCCTTCAGTTCCCGTAAAACGTCTCAAAATCTCTACATGCATTGTGCATTTAGTATAATGATTGACAGTTTCTTAACAATTCCGATCTTTTCCAACCAAACGAACGAAGGTATAATCGTGGAACCATGCACCTGATCTTTTAAAGTTGTAACAAAATGCCTGGAAGACATAAATCTAGATACAAGCCTCATCAAAGTGACATTTAAGGTGGGTAAATGAACGCAAGTGCTGGAGGCAGTATATCAGAAGTGATCACGATCCTGGGTACATCATCCATGATCGGTAGATACTATACTAGTATGTATACTACACTTACTGTACTCTTCGAGCCTGACTCATGCACTGCAGCGAAGCAAAACTCTGTTTGTTCATCTTGCAATTAAATCCACTGAGAATGTCGCAATCATAGTACTGTACTCGATCGTCTGGTCGTGAGAGTTTGGTCTAAGATATCGGAAACCCCTATGACTCCCGTTCCTCCCCCAACCCCCCAGAAAAAAAGTGATTCAGTCATCTTGAGCCAGACTCGCCCCATTAAACTTTGAGGGCCAATTTACGGTACAAACCTGCGGAAGATTTGCCTCACTTAAACACGATGATTCCTCTTCAACACATCCTGTGCGACAGGATGTCTCCTAATTCATTAGGGATCAGGTAACATCATGATATCTTTGTCTTCATCATCGGGTTCCAAGCCTTTCAATCAAGTTGGTCAACTTGGAGACAAAACGAGTCAACCCAACCCAATCCAATCGCTTATCCAGACTTTTTGAGCTTGTTTTCCAATATCTCAGCGATTGGATTACACCTCTCTAATTACATTAAGTGCCAGGTTGGATTACCTAGTGTTGATATAGCCAATATGAGATGCCTTTGTATTACTTACTCGCGCTCTTCGATTGAGGAGGGAGCGGGGTTTCCCCCGAATTTGTGTCTGTCAAGATTCCAATTTCGTTTCATACCATGAGAATCCGTTTTGCAACAAAGCCAAAAGTCTATGTTTGTTGATATGCGGTTCTTTAATGCAAAAGTACATTGCGGAAACGCTTGTCCCGTGCTTTTAATCACCTTAACCCAATTATCTCAGGTTTGACCGGAAAGGCTAACAATATCCGTCGTTCTCAACCTAATGAGATGATAAACGTGCGGTTTTCCGCCAAGTGACTTTTCAAAACCGAAACCATCACCCTGAATCGAAATCGTGAGGGACCAAGGACCAATGCAAAAGGAACCGATCCATAGCTTCTGACGACGCCTGCGCCCCATAATGCGACAATTTGGCTTCATTAACCTTTCACGCTAGGAAAAAAGCTTCTAGGTGCATAAGGATTGTGATGGCTCCATTAGGAGTGGTCACCATGGCATAGTTTTCCCACCATTAGACCAAAATCCAGTTCAACAACATGAAACATTATTATCTTGTGGCTTTGACAGCCATTTTATGAGACGCCAGTGGATCTCGTTAAGATTTCCTCGCTCCTACGAACGGCAGAAAGTTCTGTAATTAGCAAGATGGCGACGAGTGTTCTCGTGTGCTGCGCAACATGCGTCGATTTGTTTGGTTTTTGGCTAAAGAGCACAAACACACACACACATATACATACAAACACGCATACACACACAGTGTATTCCATGTAGATAGCATTGATATTTTTCGTACATTTTCTTCATACCATTCTTTCCAAAAGTTTTCTTGTTCAATCCATGCGAGAGCATTCGAAATAACGAACGTGAAGGCCTCGGAAGTAAATAGCGCGATTGAGTTTTCCTGAACTTGGCATCACCGTCGAAAATATTCCTGGAAGTGGAGCCTCGGCTCAATTTGTTTTGTAACTTGAAGGTGCAAATTCGTTTTCGAGCCCAGGCGCGATTCGAACCCCCCCACATCAACCCTTTATCCCTCAATTTGATTGGAAGTGTGACCAGCCTATTTTTTGGGTCTTGAATGCGTCTAAACGCGAGCAATTCATGCCTAAATCATGAGCTTCTCAAGGCCGATGAACTTGAACTTCTCTTTACATATGTACGAAGAAGTAAATGCCGGATGGTGGTGGGACTGGTGGCCAAAGATGGAAAATTGCTTTACAACAGAGCCAAAATGAGATTGGTGGTACCCCTGTGAAGGATGTGGCAAGGTGACATGGTGAAAGAACCAACCTCGTCGTTGACAAAAGTTATTTCAATGTTTTTGTAGCCTGAAATTGAGCTGTAAAAGTCATGGGTGATTGTAAATGCACGAGCAATATTTCGAAGTGTCGGATCTTGCTTTTGGGATGCAGACGAAGGGGATGTGCGAGAGAGTGTATAGAAATGATGTATAGTATTCTGGTAAATACAGAGAGAAATTGTCAATGCTCCATGGTCTGCAAACAGTTCGTATGTACTAACACCTCAACTATTTGTCGTTCAGAGCCTCCTGTTCTCGCTGGAGATCGGGTAAAATGTCGGCAAGAATCCAAGGCAAGGATGATGCATTTCTCATGAATGAGAGTCTTCGTTCCTTGGCCTTGATTCTTATTGTTCGCTGTTTGTGGGATAATTCACAAAAAAGTGTAACTGTCGTCAAATTAGCTCTTGATCTTCATTGCCTGGGAGTAGTCTCCCTGTGTCCCTCCAATGTGCGAGTGGTTTGCTCGGCAAGTTCGTCTCTGTGGAGGAAAGCTGAATCATCCTCACCTCGAGTGTTTGAGAACATTATCATCTCGTTTCAAAGCCGAAAGTTGTGCAAGTCCGCCTCTTTCAAGATCGTTCATTCATGGTGTTACTTGTGTAGGTCGGGATTGGTAGACATGGGGCTTTACCTGAGAAATCGTGGCAAGTCAGTCTAACCCCCTTCACAACGAAACCACAACTGACTCATCTTGCAAATCCCGTAAGAAATTTCTGCCTCCTCCACTTCAACCAGTGCTATACATACAAGCATGTAGATAAATGGAAGTTGCTCTTACTGCTAGTACATGCCATTCCAAAAGATTTTTTTTTAATTCAGACTCTCTTGAGTAGGTCAGAGTTCAGGTTCGCAATTGTAAATTACAGTCCAATGCCTTGTTCATAGGGCTTAACTGGTGATTTTCATGCCAACAGGAAAAAAAGTGTCGTCAGGCTCGAGTGAGCTAAAGAGCGCACGAGAATGAAGTCGCTGATGGTGGTTGAGCTCGGTGATGACGATCATGGTTTTGGTTGAATGTAATTGAAGAAGGGACTGGATTTGAATGTGGGAATATTGCCGAGATCATGAGAATGACATCCTTTGAACATCGACCATGAATGAACAAGCTGCAAAATTGACTTCAAGTACAAATTCATGCCGTCATTGTGCATTGAAGACAAGGTGCGCTTCATTGAAGACCTGCATGAACAACTACACTAAGATAAACTACAACTCTAAACGGAAGGAACGGCATTTCTAACGAGGTCCCAATTCGATGTCGAACCTTTCTCGACCTTTTTATGCTTTGCGTTTCTCTTGATCCCCAGGTTTAATATGTTTAACCTATCTATGTATTGTACCATTGAGACAAATTCCAATATGCCATTGAAATCAGCCAAACCCAAGTTGTCTCTTGCTCCACTTTGCAGAATTTGTTTCTCATATATCTTCTGTCTTCGTGTGGTTGATGCTCACTGGTAACCCTGAGCTTGTAGACAGACGGTTAAACAAAGATTTATTATGTTTTCAATCGAGCGATAATGTCTATGGAAGAGTGATCGTGATTTACGATAACGATCGCAAGGTCCTAGAGGCTAATGTTTTCAAGTTAAAAGGGGTTTATGGTTGGTGAGGTTGTTCTTCTCCCGATCTTTTGCGTACCATCTTTCGTTTTTTGGGCATCCTTGCACGAACCAAGATGAATGGACGTTCATTTGTTTGCGCACTACTAGCTAGAATTGGGTACGTGTACACATATGAGTAGATAATAAATGTGTATAATTAGTCTTGGGGGAAAAATTATCCCTCAACTCGGCTAGGTCAATGCGGAAATTTGTTCCAGCCAATATTTTTGGGGAAAAGATCCCCAACGAGAGATTCGAATATCATAATGAGTTTGTCTTTAGCGCATTTCCTTTTGGAAACCATTCAAGGTGAAGATGCATTACGGGTTAGTTTTACATAATTAACTCTTGGACACACACACAATGAAGAGATTTTCTATGATTAGAAGGGAATAAGTATACTTCCTACTTTGAAGGGGAGCCATCGTTATATTTAAATTGTGGTTCTGACCCATAGAATACGACATCATTTTTGTTCTGTGCCCTTTCGCGTAGTTCAATGCTCCGGACTTTTAATCAGACACTCATTAAGCGTTTGGTGGAAGAAATCACCGGCATAAAAGCAAGTATCAAAAGGGTGAAATAATTGTTTTACCTGCGGTTGTTCAGCTCCAGTCTTTCAATCAGTAGCCACAAGTGATCTGCGAAGCATGAATGTAATTTATAAATTGATACATCATCATCATCTTCATCATCCGAATGGATGGAACTGGCTCACTTCTCTCTTTAACAGACAGTGACAATTTCCACTCTCACACTTGACTGATTGGAAGAGAGCAACACGACCATTTACCATCGAGGATAAAGGTGATAATGACGAGGCTAATGGTTCCCAGGGTTAAACTATTTCGTGGGTCTGGATCCTCATTCGGCATCGCCGTCGCAGTCGTCGTCCTCTGCTTCTTCTTTTTCCTCTTCTTTGGCGGGGATTGGCATCCAATTGAATTTCATGATTCAGTCTTGACCTTGGCAGAGTGAGTAATAACTTGTAATTGATATCCTCTCGCTACAGGGTTTCCATGAATGATCTGACGATAACAAAAAATCAGGGATCAGAATTGGCTCAGAAATCTTAATTCCTGGACCCGAGAACCGACACTGAATTGCATTAGGTCCTTGTTAGCAGCATGATTGGTTGTTCGGTGATTGGAATGCGAGTTTTGACTTATGAGAGATCTTTTCTCAACGTTAAGGACATCTTTGTTCTGGTTGATCGAATCTATGCGAGGGGTATGAATAAGTAATAAGACGACTAATGCATTCTGGGTGTGCATTGGACAACAAAATTACACGAGTTCACCTTACATTGCATCTTGTATCCTCATATATCATAGCGTCAGTTGGCATTGTGTTTGAATGGTCGTGTTCTTTGTGATTTAATATGCAAAATAGCCAAATATTAAGGTGGGAGTTCAAAAACCCTTGTTGCGTGACATAATCAAGCTCCTCCAACCCATGCACGTCATGTCCAAATGTGTGCACTCGAGAACTCGAAAAATGCTCACGTCTTGAAATAACATTGGTTTGAATCCAAAAGCATCCTAGTTTTCTTTCCATCGAGAGGAGCTATCGGATTATTGTAAGCGGGGGCGTGCTCGAACCTTGATCAGTAGTTATGTCTATGTACCTATTGTGCGTATCGAGGCAATGATGTGCGTTGAGTGTTTCGGTGGCCATCCCGGATTCCATTGTATGAGTGGTGATGTCAACTATTGATGGATGACAGCCTGAAGGTGTAGGACAGGAGCCGAGGGGTGGCATGACATGAATTGCCCACCTTTGGCATTCAGCTATCCGTCCCGAAACGGGTAAAAAAAGTGCTTATAGGAGCCATTTCCGTGAGAAGCGAATTTGTTGCCGATCCACTGCCCAACGGGCATCCCGCGCTCATAGAAACATAATCGCATATCCCCCCCCCAACGACCCACAAGCGAACATATTTGTCGATTCCAATGCAGATTAGGCATGAAACAATGCAACTAACTAAAATGTGGTTGATTCCTCTTCCAGCTATTTCGAGGAGGACGACCACCACCACCACCACCACGACCTCTACACGGACAACTCCGAGTCGTCACCTCCCTCTGGCACCCTTCAGAGGCCCACAGTGCTCTCCCAATCAAACACGGCCATATCCTCGTCCAACGTGACTCTAGCGAGTACGAATAACCCGCCCTCCAACGGGGGTGTGCTCTCCTCAGGGAACACGGCCATTGTTGGCGGAGGAGGAGGAGGAGGAGGAGGCCCGGGGGGTACGGGATCCAGTCGTCGACCTTCCCCTCCAGTGGTGGCCATGGTCTCCCGGCGGAAGATTCTCTCCCGCTCCAGGGATGACCTTCATATGGACAACGCGGCCTTCCAGTACAGGGAAGAAGATGATGTGTGGTATCAAAAAGAGAAGCTATATAAGGTAGGTGGGGATTAGCATAATTCCATTTTCGATGGGAGGGAACACGGGTTTGGCATTTCCTCACTGACCTTGCTTGTACTCACTTGCCCGAGCCATTACCATAGTTATCGGCGGCCGTCAAGGAGGATTATGTGCTCTGAAGAGATTGAAAAGAGAAAGAAAGAGTCCAGCTGACGATGCGTTAAGTGCTTGAGACTCGAGAGTGTTGAGTCCTTTTCATTCAAGAGCGAGACTGTTGGTAGACGTTTCAGATGGCCTTGCACAACAAGTGGCCGACATATTGTTGTCTTGGGATTGATGAAACTCCAGATAATTCTCGCCGCCGGTCCGTAAAACAAAGAAAGAAAATCCGGGGCTTTGATGGCACTTTGGGCAGGGATTGTTTTCTGAAGTCAATGACTTTGCATTTGATCAGCTTATCTGATCAAGGGTTCTCCATTTAAGGGCACATTATTTTAGTTGATGAGTACTTGACAGTTGATCCTCATACGGGGGGATGGGGGGAAGGGTGTTTAAAAGTGACGGAAGTGATAAAATGATTTCCATAAATGGGATCGATTTTGATGGGTCATGGATAACGCTTAGCCCCGGATCAATGAGAGAACATGCAAAACGTAAACTTGTTCATTCCCCATCTAGTTCCAGTTCAGGAATTCTCTGATGAGCCACACGTTTGAAATTACGCACATAGCATGTCAAAAGAAGACCCCTTTGGCTTGCATCTTCTTCTCGTTTTTTGACCATTGGGCAGGCATCTGCCATGTGTTTTAATCCTGGTCAAGATCTGCATTCTATTCGAACGCCCTTCTTTTACCGCAGCCATTTTTGCGAATGGTCGGTTACTTTCTGGTTTGACGACTTGCCAAAAAGATGGGGGATCGAAACTCATTGTCTTTCGTGGGCACTTGCGTACTTTAGGTTAATATGGTTTAAGAGGTACCCCTATCTATTTATTCGCCGTTGAAAATGCTGGTACAAAAAGAAGCTCTCGGGAAGAGGCCAAGCAGGAAATGCAATTGCTGACTCTCAACTCCTGCAAAGTGACACGGCCACAAGTTGCAAACCTGCAACCTGCAACCCTCAACCTGCTCAACATTCCAATAGGGAAGCAAACCAAACAAATGATTGTGGTTTTGGTCCAGTTCATTTGGCATTGTTTGCCACTCAAACACGGGCTTCTGAATACTAAGAGGATGTAATGATCCTGGTTTTTTTTGGGGGAGAGAGAGAGACGAACAAACAGTGGTCAATCGAGTTGGATCATCAGTGGAGAGGGGATGAGTGGCTTGACGAGAATCCTGCTTATGAAACCAGGAAGATCTCGTTGTTGAGGTTGAGGATGAGAAGATCTCCAAGAAATTGCAATCCGCCCTTTGAAGATCCACTGGATTCTTTTGTTCTTCATTAGTCTCAAAGTCAGTCGCAAAGAGCAGATCAGCCAAAGAGCCCTTTGATCAATTCTAAGGATCTTAATGGAGGTTTCCAATAAATTATCCTTCATTGGCAACGGAAGCAGTTGTTGCTGTAGTAGAAGCACTAGTAGTAATGGAAGTTAAACTAATAGTATGGAAGTAGCAATAGCCAAAGGACCATCACGACAAAAGCAACGCAGTGTCATCGTTGGGCCTTGTTAAAGCTTCCTTTGGATAATCAATTCCAGATCTTTCAGTCAAACAATGAGCCTGATTTATTGGATCGGTTCCCTCTGACTTAAGTTGTTATCCTCAGAGTGGTGGACTCCCTTGATGAACTAACATTTCTAAGCATCGATCAAGACAACCAACTTATTGAAGGAAATAATGGCATTACCAGCCAATGACTAACTGTCATTCAACTTGATAATTCTATAAACATTTACATGATTTTTATAAGACTTCAGTGATTACTTTGATAGGTCCACCTATTTTAGCTCAGCTATTATGAACCATGAAAGGGTTTATCTCAGTGTAGGCCCACTTTAAAGCATAAGAGTGTACGACCACCATTAAAGTTTATATCTTTTTGCACGAACTGGTTTTCGAGCTCCTTGTAATAAAAGAGAACATCTTTGATGAGCAAAAATGTCGACCAAGACGTCCTCTTCATTCATCAAAGTGAAACAACATGACAAATTTCTTGAGGTAATGAAGAGCGATGAACAGAAATGAAAGTAGCTGGAATCGGGTGACTCTTGCCTTTTGGCCCTTTTGTCAATAGAACAGAATTTTAATGTGGCTATTTCCTACTAATTCATGAACACTTGACTGATTTCCCTCTCCTGAAAGGAAGTATCCACGTGGGTGAAGCTTCAAGCACTAACCTCTATTGCAAGCTCTTTGCCGTATCTACTTCTATATTCGCGTTTTATTTCCCAATCCACCGTATTTAAATAGCATCCAGCTCTGGTGATCGCACAACGGGATTGGTTGAATTCCCCTCAAGGGTGCAATGATAGTGCAGTAAATGTATACCCTTCAAGATATCACCAAAGAATGGAGGCTCATCCAATCCCCAGACACACGTAACCCCGAGGCAGGTGTTGAGATAGAAGCCCCCCCATATGTCTATGAAACAGACCACCTCAATCTCAGAACCCGAAGCAGCTCTTCATCCTCAAACTGTTTCGGGATGCGACTCTGAAGTCTCAGACGAACCCTTGGATGGACACACGGCCGACCCCAAAAGTGGTTGTGGGATCCAGTCTCTCAATCAAAGTTGGCTTCAAAAACCTGCACTAAAAGTCCCGGAATCGGGATCTTTCCAAGACTGGACTGATCTGATTGAAGCACTTGTTCGGGAGTCGTTTTAATTGACACATGTTGCATGGGGCTTTGCCGGCCAATCTGACCAACTTCCAAGAAGATGTTGTTGCCATCGCCGTCGTCGTTGTCCATCAAAAGAAGAAGCAGAAGAAGAGGCTTCCAAAACTTGAAAGGCACATTGATACTCAAGGACAGCTGGTCTGTTGTATTTTGAACTAGTTTTGACGAGGATCGATTAATTGTCCTCGGACTGCAAGAGTGATAAAACGTCAGCAGTCCAATAAGCGCTCGACATTTTCCGTGGTTTTGCATAAGGTTGATTGGGGCTTTTTGGCTTACCTCGAGTAGTTATCATTCAAAGACCACATGATATGCACATCCACCAACACTCTGTTTCTAGGAGCAAACAAATCAAAATGAGGATTTGATCAGTGAATTGCTCCATGCTTGGCAGGACTCTGCGTAGTATAGGAGGGTCGTGGCTTGAAGGGGAATCTGATGGGAGTCCTTGTTATGGGCATAATTGGATCAGGTCAGCTCTGAAGATCTTCCTTTTAAGTTTACGATCAGTGAACATGCCCATTTCCTCTTCAGTGTTTCTACCTCCTGTTCCTTTTCCCGAAGAGCCTACCGACCTCAATTCCGGGGGTTGACCTCGAAATCATGTTGTCACTGCTTCGACATGAGCGAACATAGGTACGGTGCTACATTTGGGAATGGAACTCCCGCGGGGTTTTGGTAATTTGTGAATGATTTGAGCAATACAGAATATGAATGGTCGATCGCCATGAGGTCAGGAAGGGCTCAGAATTAATAAAGTCGCCGACCAATCATGAGAACTCCTTCTGAGCAATTTGATTCGATGAATTCAGCCCGGGATCAACAACTAATTGTTCATCTCGCCAAACACGGCCAAGGAAGTCTCTCTGAAGCCTTGAAGCAAATTTGACTTCCACGCACTTTATCCATTCAGATTTCGGATTCGACCAAGTCTTCGATATCAAACGAAACCGTTCATGAAGATTCGACCAGAGATGCAAAGGTCCTTGATTGGAGCACTGTTCAAAAAAATCGCATCCAACGCTCTGACGTTTGTATGGTTTTTTTTCGTATTCGGAACCCGATTTAACAAATGCAACGCCATTAACGTGGTTCCGGCGAGAAAGTGGCCTCAAAACTCCTGGACGCGTAAAATGGCACCATTTGTTGCATGAAGACCAATTTCTGACAGTGCAGTCTGGCAGTCAAGGAGGAACTCAGGGTGAGATGATGTACCTCTCTACACATTGAGATGTAGAATCCTTCGCCTTGACGCCAAAATGGGAACGGAGCCGGTTCATCATGGATGAAAGTGCCAACCAGACTACACTAACTACATACACGGAGCCATGCATTCCATTCTGAAGGGGTCCTCTTTACCACAACGAGCACAGAGGCTTTTGTAGGCAATACTAATGTAGCGGATCTAACAGAGCAATTAAGATTGGTAAAACATTTCACGCTTTTATTGAAACCTTTGTCATCTCAAATGGAGGATGAATTCAGCTCTACAAGATCCAAGGCAAGGCCGGTTTTTGTTGTCCGTCTCCGTCTATTTTGGCCTCATTTCCGTGTTCCTCAATTCAAGAGCAGATTGATTCGAAATGGGAAAGAAACGAGACGCTGAAACTTTGAATCACTAGGTTTCCGGTTATATAAAGATTAAGGATGACTGGAGAGATTTCAGATTTTCATCCACCGACATTTACCTTTTGCCGATCCGTTATAGTCAATTGAATATCTATCACCTACCAAGAACACACCTTCATCAGGATAACTGAACAGAAATGTCAGCTTGCCCTCAAGGAATGGTTCACGTTAGGTTTTTTTGCGTCTTCCTCTGCATCCGTACCATCATCATCGGCGTCTTCGTTGCTTGCGTCATCGCCGCCGCCGCCGACACCAATTTTGCGTCATTTTCCATTTTTGAGCCTCGCGAAGGCCTTCAAATTGTAACGAATCCTTGGGATAGGTCGGTGCCAAAAACAGCCAAGAGTAAGTAATACAGCCCTGGCGTAAATCGTAAACTTGTGAGTAACACCGTGACATGGAGTAGTTGATCGACATTTGGATCGCCCAGGGCTCTGTTTAACATTTTTGTTCTTGTTCAAGTAGTTCGAACAATTCGAATAGTGTATATTAGTAGTAAGTCCCATTCACTAGCCAGGGACTTCTTCTTCTCTGCTTGCATGTGTCGCTGTTGTTTTTGATAATGTACCAATGATAACAAAGGTACTTTTTGTGCAAGGAGCCCTCTGGGCAATTTATGCGCACTCTACCAATGCACATTAAAAGCAAAGAGACCATTTGCAATTCGCCCCTCAAGTTGTGTTCGGGATCCGTTCATTCATTTATTACTTCTCGATTGGTGGGGAGCTGATTTCTGCACTCAAGTACGTAATAAATACAAACTACATTGGAACGACAGTTGCCTCCTGCCCTCTCGTTTCATGGGGCTATTTTGCTTGCATCTCATGCAATTCTAGAGCCAGATAAAACGAGAGAGCGAGAGACAACTCTGCTAGGCTCTGCTCCTTGGTAAGTACTCTTGTTAAGCACGAAGATGAGACTAGAATGGGCCCATGCGTATCTGGCAGCCTTCCAGGCCTCTCAACTCGATTACGTACCAGTTCCTGATTGGGGCTAACACTGAATAAACCCACAAACATAATTTATTTTTCAAATCAAAGAGAGGAAGAATGCCAAAAATGCATACCACACCTAAGATATCGGACAAAGCCAAGAGCGAAGATTACTGTAATATTCGGGTTGGCGGGTGGGTCACTTATGGGGTGGGATGAGCAATTGACTATCCTAGGAATATAAGCTCCAGACGGGTATACTTCAGGGCCTTTCAAGATGTTTGAAAATTTGATCAACACGTTTAAACCAGCATCAATATCGGCAACGCTGCAAGAATCACACCAGTTAAACGGGCATTTTCAAGGCGAGACTAGTGGCATTTCCGGCAGCTGTGGCTTTTCAGGCTTGCCATTTGACTTTGTATACGTCATATAATAAACGATTCGTTAACAATTCCAGGCGTTGAACGTCCATTCCGAATTTGCTAAAGTGGGACTGGCCCTCAGACCTAAATGTCTTGAATTTTGTACCACTAAATGGCGGGATACGATGACAAGTTAGCTGTATCATCATCTTCTTCCTCATTTGAATAGAGGTGGGCGGGGTCTCTGTCTTTTTACAAAGCCTGAAAACCCCCCCTACAGCAAGCACGCACCATTCTTGGATTTCAGGTTTACGGGATTCGTTGGAGATTAGGTGGGTGGGAAAAGCCCTCATCTCAAGTCCTCGCTTATGACGCATTAGCTTTTAATGACTTCATGCTTTGATGTAGTGTGGGGTTTGTATGGGTCCTTACCGTTAGACCATTAGGTCAGTTCCCGGTCATTGTAGTCTGTTTTAGGCCTCAAATATGTGGACTGAACGAGGGCTTCTGGGGATATTTGGGTTTGCACATGTACACTGAAAGCGTTGCAGGTTCGAGCCCGGCAATTTAGAAGGCTCGTCCGAGGCAAAAAGAATTACGTAGACATGAATGTGGATTGGACGACAGGATGTGTCCTCTAACCAACGGAGCTGAAGGTGCAAATTAAGTCAAGCTCAATGTTTCAATCTCGTGAAAAATGAGCCAAACGAATTGTGTAATGGTCCCTCCCATTTAGAGAGTGAGGCTAACAAAGGGGTTGGTTGGCCCCTGAATTGATGGCCTATGGATGGGTGTGTGCACTAGATTACTAATAACGCCAATGTTCTCGATTACAGGATCACATTCTTGAAGTCTTGAATAAATGGGAATCCATCGACGACGAAATTTGGGCCAAAGTCATCGTGTTAGAGCGGAATCGCAGGGTGGCCAAAGCCTACGCTCGAGCCCCTGTTCTCACGGTGAATGGAAGCAACGATGGATTCGACGGATTCAGGTTGGTTATGATCAATAGAACACAAAAAAACACATCTTCAGGATGTCTTGGTGCAAAATCTATCTTTTATGATTGCGTTCAAATTACAGAATCGGAGTGAACGGATTTGAAAATCCCATGCGCGATCCAAAGACCGAAGAATTCAAGGCCCAAATTGGACAAGGCTGTAAGATCAAGATGGACGAGACCGGCAACATCCTCATCAAGAGGTTCAGCAAGCACTCGATCTTCGTCAAGAACACTATCGAAGAGAACGCAGTCAGCAATGATATCCTCAAACTCCCCAACGGACTCCTGGACTTAGAAAAACCTTTTAAGTTGTTCGACATGAAGAAATTCCAACAGAACGTGAACCGCGAGATGAAGCGCAACTACCCGGATCGCCGCAAGCTCGAGTGTCAATGCATTTCCACCATCGCGTTCTCGAAAAATGAGCCCGAGCTCCTCGACTCGCCCATTTGGATCATGCTCATTAACGTGGTGGCCCTAGAGATGCTCAAAGCGAAAATGCCCATGCCATCCCTACCTATTAGCAGTTCACAAGGTAATGCAAAAGTTCAGCCTTTGAAAAAGGCTGACGAAGAAAGGTTGAAAGGTCTGCTCCTTTAAAGAAACGCAAGCTGTCCATTCGTCTAGAAATGTTTATAGACAACCATGGCCTTGTAGGCCTTTAAAGGTGTTTTCAAAGGAGCTCGTTGGATAGTGTCAGGTGGGATGACCTTTATGTCATTCAACTTTTACGTCAGCTCCTTCTGTCTCAAAGGTCGTACGTATATGTTGCTTTGTAGTAAGACATTATATATCAAATTCAATAACACGCAAAGAAACACTATCTGCGTCTCGTTATTTTGATGATCGGATTTGAAAACCCTGACAACACTTTGTCCGTTCCTTTCCTCAATCACATGACAAAGACTTAATCCTCAAAAAGTTGATCCAATCAAATTAACGAATCAGTATTTTGTGGGAAAATCCCCGATTCCCTGGAAAACAACGGCAAACAGCGGGTAAAGTCCTGTCTCTTTTCGCTTTGTTTGTGTTATTGTGTCATAACCTCGTTCATTTATTACCAACCAAATACCAACCATGTCTCTCTGATATTGCTCCAGTTTCCTAGTATGTATAATGTCGTTCTAATTTTAGTGTCATTCAGTGCATCCTCTTCGGCCTCACCCACCCGACCCAACGGTCGTCACAGTTCAGAGCCTCGCAAGCGTTTTGTGGCCTCAGGCTCGTCGGATGAGGACCCCTATTCGCTAACTCCTTCCGGCTCCTCGGGCTCCTCAGGCAAGGGCAACAACAGCGGGCGAGAGAATGGAGGAAACTCCAATGGAAGTAGTGGCGAGAACATTCCTCGATTACCCCCTAGAGACAAGGAGTACTTCGGCCCTCAGAATTGGTCCAAGGTGAGCCCTCACTGGGAAAGTACTGTCGTAATGGATCAACATCAACACCTACAGGGTGATGCAAAAACGACGAGAAAATGTTCGAAGCTCAACATACAATGGGACAATAGGCTATGCAAATAGGTTATGTAAACAGAACTTTTATTAGAAACGTTTTGAAATCGAGGAAGTGGGGGCACGAACGCTCTTCTTTTTAAAATGGCCGTTGATGAACATCGAAGTGACTAGTAGTGTGTGCTTTAATTTTTTCTCAGCCGATTAATTGACCGCTGATATGTTGTTGAGCTTGAATAGGTGCAGTATTTTAATCTAGAGTGATGAGAGGCACAAATAGGTGTTTCATTTTTTTTGACACACCCTGTACGTACATACTTGTACACTCCTCTGGAAGAAACGAATTTCGTGGATGGGAGATAGACGCTTTCAATCAGCAATGGGCACATAAATTTACATCCAGATTCAAGAGGAGAAGAGAAAGGCCTTCCAATGACTTGGAATAGACGCTTGATTGGCACTCAAGTACTTAACTGGATAAAACTTCGGTCTGCTCGGCCTTTTTGTGGGATACGTCGAGACATTTTTGTAAATAAAGCAATGCTTCCTTCTATTATTCATATTTATAATATTTCATAACGGAGAGCACTCGGACGGGTTTTTTTTTTCAAGGATAAGGAAATTTGTGTAGAGACAAAATTACTCGTAGGTGTAGTAAGTTAAGCTTAGAAATGAAAAAGAGGTAAGAGAACGTTGGATTTTGCTTCACTAGCTGAAACGTTTTCATAAACTTGGAACCCGTCCAGGTTCTCGTATTTCATCGGAGATCAATGTCTGATCAAGCCAAAGCTCGAAAATCTCGACATTTATTGGCCGTGCACCATCAGTCAACTTCGTATTTAACGTAATCTTTCCCTTTTCGCAAAATGCAATCACGGACAGTTTTTATCAAGATCGGGGGGGGTTCTCAACTTTGCAAGAAATTCCAAATTCTGTGAAGCGATGTAATTTGTTAATTTGAAAATTGGTTCTCATTGGAAGAATTCATGTCGATCCGCAGTGTTGTATGAATCGCACAAGTAAAACGCCAAGTATGTCCAGCAATGAGCGATAGAGAATGAATAAATCATTAAGCAGCTATTTCACCATGGAAAAGTTTGACCTGGATACCAATTTGTTCATAAGAAAACTGGACTGGAACCCTGCTTTCCAGTTTTGCTCCCAGGGAATATTTTACATCCAAAACATTTGTTACATGATCCATACAAGTGGATGAAAAACGCTCGTTTTGGAAAAAGGCTAAGCTCGTAATCAACCAGATGATCCCATTACCATTGTGGACCTGGTCAATATAGCCTTACATCAAACGCCATGGAACAGGGTCGGAATATGCACATTTGCCCAGACCTTTCCGAGCCCAACCTATTATGAGATTTAATCATATCTCTGTTATATCATTGAACATGAACCCTGTCTGCAGTAATATTTGATCCTTCAAGCGATCACTGAAAGGAACATGACTCTTGACGCTGGGAGATCCACTAAAGATCAAAACCCTATTTCAGGCACAACTTCGTCCCGATTATTCTGATGATATGGATGAGGAGAATCACACGCTCACCAAAAGCAAAAGCCGAATTCGACCCAGTCGGAAAAGTGAGGAAAAACGCAAACATCACGAGTCAGGTAAATGAAAAACGTCCTTGGAATACGATGCTGTCCTTGGATTGCACGCAATGTTTCGTTGTCTTCATTTGACGTTGCTCTCCTCGCCAATCGTCACCCAAGTTTGGGCGGTTGGTTTAAGCAATTGAGTGGGTATGAGAAATTACGAGGTAGGTGGGGTAAGTGAGAATTAACACAAACACTTTGGAGAGTGGCCTCAGGTTCCTGGTTCTTGGGACCGCGTCATCCGCCATGTTTTGATTCCTCACTTAAGCAAGCGGCCTTAATTTGAGCCACGCCAGATCCACCCTGGGATCTCCTTTCGATCCCCGAGGCAACAATTAGTTAAGCCAGATGTGCCCTTAATTGAATGGGTTGGAGACTACAAATGACGCCTGTACTCTCGATCCTCTCGGTTAGCCCTTCTCAATCCCAGATGCAATGCACACACCACCTTAGGCAGTTTTCTCACGTATTCATCATCCTTTCACTTCAGGTGATGATCCTTATTACTGTGGCCTTCGAGCACGTGTCCCCAATTTCGGAAATGGGCCCACAGGGACCACCAAGAAGGAAGGCAAAAAGGAGCGGAACTCGTCGAAGAATGCGGTTCGATCCCCGCCTCCGCCTTCTCGCTCGGTGCCGAACCTTCAAAACATTGCTCAACTCCCTGGGACAGCACATCCCTTCTGGTGGCATTCTAGACTCTACCCTGAGGCTCCAGGGATGGGTGGTAAGTGTTCGTGTCTGTGTATTCTGACGTTTCTAAAGTTATCCTTCTTCCTATTGAATTTGAAAAGGAAAAGCAAGGCGCTTCTTCTGATTCGGATTCATCCCTTCAAACGAACTCGTGACACTTGCCCAACAGAATTTTCTTACATTTTCCAGTCCAGGCCTCAGGGAAGATGACAAAGAGTTGTAAAGAGAAATTTTGAGTAGGCTTTCAAGTCACTTCCACCAAAGTCGCACGCATTGGATTCGGATTGGAATTCTGGAACCTACGTACGACCTCTGTGTTCAAAGTCGATCCCACAAAGCAAAGTCTGGGTCAACCCACCTCTGAGGGTGGTGTACCATGGATCGATTCACCAGACTATTGATCCCGATTTCTTTCAGATATCACAAACTACCACTACCCTGGTCGAATGGCTCCGGGTAATCGTGGTTACCGGTCGGCATTCCTGGGCCCACCCCAAACCCCTCAGCAGCCTCATCGCCAACAGGCGGTCTTTCGGACTGGTTGGGAATAGATCGACCGGGATTGTCTCCTAGTCATTGTCACTAAGATGTCGAAGACCCAACCAGTCATGAGAGTCGTCCTTTCTAATGCCCAAACCCTTCTAAATACCTACCTGCCATGTCGATTTACGCCTTACATTCAACAACCACACTTTTTAGTCATGATGATCTGTGTTTTGGTAACTTTGTAGTGTGATTACGTACCTTGATGTCTAATCTTCATAGGTAAGTCTGGGGATGCACGAAGCCCTGTTAGATTAACCCCAAGGGCGACCAAGTTCACACAAGCTCATTTTCTTCCAGACACTTTCAAAACGAGGCCAATGGGACGATTTGGATGGAACAAAACTCGTCGCTAAGGATCGCTTGGCGTACGATATGTTATGCCATTTAAAAAAAAATCCCATTTCTGCCATATACAACCAATCCCATATGTACGTGTGTGCTTCGTATAAGACACATCATTGGATATTTCTTTAAACATCCTTTCCTCTTTTCTTCTTCCAATTGGCGGGGTTTGGATCGGCTTTACACTCATTTGCAAATCTCCCCCTGTCATTTCTTCAAAGCTTGGTCCATCTTTCTTTGATCCTTAGTATTCATGCAGATATGAGAAACCTTGAAGTGGAACGTGCCATGATGTTCCAAGGGCAGAGTTCACCAAGTACGTGTTCGTTAGTCTTTCCTGAGAAGCTCGAACCAATAACCTTCATCACTCGATCGCTTGAGTTGAGAGTAGAACGAAGAAAGTAACGCGGTACCGAAAGTGATAAAAATTGGTCCACACACTTGTGGTGGTTATAGTATTTCCGTTCCTTGTTTTCAGACTAAAGCAAACACATATGCCAATCTTTTCCACTGTGATCCCCGTCCTTGCCACTTCAGAACTCGGAAAAAAACTCGTTTAAGAACATTATTCGTAGACCTGAAAATCTGTAAATACCCCGATTCAAAACCCAACCCAATCCAAACTGGGCCACTGTCATTCGTGACCTTCAGTAAAAAAAAAAATTGTTCCCACCCGCTTTGTTGTAATTTTTCATTCTATCCCTGTCTCTAAATGTTTCTCTTTTTTCTCTTACTACTTCTCATCATTGTACATAAATCGACCTTGGAATAATAAAATGTCTTGTATATGGGAAACTCGCTCGCATTTATTGGTTTTTCCATCATGCTCAAAGGGAAACTCGTGGTTTGAACATGGAACAATGGGGGAAAAGGTGTGGTGTGAAAAAGGGGCCTCCTGCACGGAAGATTAACGTTGCATGGAACCTGCCAGAAATTGGAATTTCGCCACTCAATATGCAAAGGACCCAAAACGAGGGCTGAGAAAAAAAGGATCTGAGCTCTCAACCCTCAGTTACTTTTAGCCAGAGATATTACACAAAAATGGGGTCAGAATTTCAAAACTAGTCAGAGCTCTTGTCATCTTGTGCAAGGAAGTTCTTTTTCTTGAGACTCAATGGAACATATGGTGTTTTCCTTATTACCTTTTTAAAGCAGTTCCTTCCACAATGAGTTTGCTAGAACTTGGTGTTTTCCGTCACATGGATGAGCAGTTGAGGATAATTTGAACAATCGATGAGGAAAACCTATCGATTTTAGTCAAAATGGAAACTCGAGAGAAATTGAACGGCGAAGTGTAGAGGTGACAGATGTTTGTTTCAGAGTTAAACATGACAAGGAAGTGATATTCGGAATAGTTTGGAGACTATCCACAATCGGGAGTGCGGGCGGTTTACTCGTTTCCTCAGCATGAGGGATGCCTGCAGGTTAGCCAGGTTAATTGGCAAAAGCGTCGGCATTTTGATATCACAAGTCACTTGAACTCAATCACCTCTGTTTGACTTCAGTCGACTCTATGTAGTAAATTACGCAGGCTGCCTGATAAAGAGGATCTCTTAGAAGCATGTCACATAATATTCGATTAGACTTGGACATGAAATTGACATTGATTTCGTCGGTATTATTGACGAGTGTTCGCTCACCAAAACTGAAGATCAATCCAGGACTTCAGAGATGTCAGGATCTGACAGCTACATTTGATATTGGGCCATTTCGTTTAAGACTAGGAGTGCTGAAAGGAGTTTTTCTTCGATCGGGATTGAAATATTGCAATCACAGTAAAAATAGAGGATTTCAAGTCCTGTCTTGAGTACAACTTCAGCAAAAAAATAGTAGCAGTACGATGTAAGGTACCATATATAACGATGTAATTAACTTTCAGAGTTTCTCCCAAGTCCTCAAGCTGTAATTTGTTACAATTACGATTAACTTTTTAGGCACCAGATTTACGTAAAAATCTCGAGGACAGGATCCCCCCCCCTCTAAGTAAGAGTGCCTGAAAGGTCCTTCAATCACTTTCATTAGTATTCACGAATGAACCAGTGCTAAAATGGTAGGACACAATTTGGCGAAAAATTTGGACATATCATTTTTATATTTCATCATGCCTTTTTAAGAAGTTGGAAAATACAATAAGCCTCCTTGTTTCCTTTTTGAGAAACGCTGATTAGGATGCTCTTCGCGATCACAAAAACACGTATTGTATATCCAATTAAGCTTACTGAGCATTTTCATTGCCCAAAATGTGTCTTTTGACAATCGACCTTTTAGAAAAGGCACAATTGCCTTTGGTGCAAATTAGCTTTCCAAGTTCAAAGCAACATTGCCAGACTTAGTTTGAGGGAAATTAGAAAGTTTTGATGAAAAAAGTTGGAATAAAAGGTCAATGTTTAAGTTATGAAACTGTTCTCTCAAGCAAAATGACATCAAAAGATAACAATTAACAACCAACGAAGGGGACATAATTGCTTTGAAAGTATTGAAGCTCTTTTGTAAGCTATTATTTCATCATGAAAGGATAAGAACAATAATGTGACATGTTTCTCAAATTGTGTAGTTTCTTTATCCATTGGCAACCCGACCATATCCTAGAATTCATACTATTTACAATATTTCATTAAGCTACAATCAATGAATATCGTCATTATAGTTGAAATTATTAAGAGTGTGGTTGAGTGGTTTGAATAATTGCATCTACAAACAATTGCTACACCCTGACACAGAAATTTGTTCCGGTTGGCTTTCTAATGATATTTACAAGCACAATAGATCTAGAAAGAATACCCTTTTTTCAATAAATGGAGACGGATGCCTTCTCAATATTTTTGGTTCTTGTTCTTGGTATGTTCCCCCAACAAGTTTTGGAGTTTTTCAGCCTTCAAATTTGCGACGTCTTTTGAGCTTTCTCTGGAGGTGCTCAGTTGTAGATGAAGCAAGGGCATTGAAAAATGTTATATCAATTTTAACCACACACCATCGATTTTGTTTGGGCCAGCTCCGAGGCCATTCCCCCTTCCTCTTAAATAAAGAAAATAAACGACATCAAGCCATCAAAAGTTAGCCAATGTCACTCGTCGTGGAGCGGGTTGAATTTGGTGCAGAAACTGATAATGAACAGAAATAGGGGATTGATGGAAATGAAATCGAAAAAAAACTTAACGAACGATTTCAACATTGTAGGAGTAGGAGATGCTTCTTGGATAGCAATAGTTCAAGGCCTCTATACTAATTTTCAACCATTTTTACAACAGTACAAATGGAACGAACTTACGTGTAAAGAGCGGTATTGCATTTTGCTTCAAAATCTCAATTGGACTCCAAGTCAAGAGGAACTACACTTCGACTTATCATTTGAGCCTTAAACCGAAAAACGAATTTGACGGAAAATAACACCGGGGATTGCCTGTTTTATGGAGGTCCCAACCGTGAATATACGCCTTTTACTAATTTTTGCCCCACAATCATTTTGCATGTACAAGTATGCAGAACGCAGTAAGGACGCAAGTGAACAAAATGTAACAAATCGATTTCAAGCCCTTTCCTTGTTATCTCACGAAAGCTGCTCTAAGGTGAAGAACCCTTTGAGAAACCTACAATGTAAAAGAGGTACAAAACATACCAATGCAAATATGCCTCCAACCTCATTAGTCGCGAATAGGCACTTTGATTACATTCTAACATCAAAGAGGGTTTATTCCCCGAAAATACCTGGTGAAAACCATATTTTTGTATGTAAGTGCTGCGTTAGTCAAGAGCAAAAAGTGTATTAAAGGGACGTGCATTGAAGATCAAGCCAGGTTGAATGGACATTAGCGTATTCATAAAAATGTAATCCACCAATGATTGGGAGCATGGAAAAATGACGACCAAATAATAATAAAGAAATACTGTGCTCAAATATATCATGGTTGCTTTGGATTCCAATTTAGGGATGTCCTCCCTAATGAGATCCCAATCAAATTCACCCTAAACTTACTCCTCATTAACAGAGATAGGAAGAATTCGCTCTAATGAACAAAACTAATTGAAGCATTTTAAGCAGTTCATTACCCCTGAAAATTTCACATCCCACGAAAAAGAAAGCCCTCGTTCATCTTTCTGGAACTACATGGGTTTCATTTTGGTATTTCTTATGAACTGTTACGTATTTTCGTATTGTGCTGATTTCCGCTTTGCTGACTCGAGGCCAGTTTTTTTTTCTTTTCAAGACAAGGCCGCTTGTCCAGATTTTCCAGGCCTTCAAGGCATCAAGGTTATTTGGCAATTCGAGTGACAGACTAGCAAGCAAGCAATCCGACCAAATCTCAATCTGTGGGATTAGGGCTTCTTTTTGTTTGCTTTGGCCCAAACATTTGGAATCGCTTCAGGATGGCCTTCTTGAGCAAAGGTTGAAGTTTATCCAAGCGTCTCTCTTTGCTTTGATGTGACTCAAAATTCTCGGAGAGCCAAGGCAATGTAAGTAAGATTTGAAGATTAACTTGAGTACAAAGATTTCCAGTTCCATGTTATGATGATCATTTTGTAGTTTCATTCTCCACTTTTGATGTGGACAGATTTATCAAATTTCTACATTGAATTCGATTATTTCTGATTGCATTTTTTTCAACTTCAAAGGCATTTTTTATGTGTATTTTTTGGTTTGAGTTTTAACGGGCTTTATTCGTCTATTTGTTATCGCTTAAACTATGTGCTCTGTACGGTCACTAGAATTCAATCTAAAACCTGGATTGAATTCAGACAAAACTTATGAATGCTTCTTAAAATGTATCAGATGCCTTTTATACCTTCTGTGAATACCGTACGGTGTCTCCTTTTCTATGCTCTCCTGTTGAACTCATTGGAGCCCAAATGGGAGAGGCATATTCAAGATGCGGCTTAACAATCGACTTGTACAGCGTTAGCATCGTGATACTATCTCTGGACTGAAACGTTGCGATATAACGTGACCTATATTATCCCCGTGTGGAATGTTCAATGGAGTTGACCCAAAACGGATTTTCAATCTGTTCAAGGCCATATTTTGGCCCGATTTTGTTGGAATCGATTTTAAGATGTTTGACGCAAATTGCCTCATTCTATTTTCATTGTCATTCATTTTTAATCTTCGTATTTATTGGAACAAAACCAATCGTTACATGAAAGCATTGTCAGTTATGCCACCCACACATGGAAAAAATCTTTTGAAACGATCACCCACGCATTTCCCATCAGTTGTATTCTATATTGAATCACTCCTGTTCTGATTGTTCAGGAGAGTATTGAATATTCGAACTTCATTCCATTGAAAAGGAACAGAATATCCTATTTAGGCTAGAAATAGAAAAAAGTAATGGGAAGTCAATAAAAACGCTTTTCCTAAAAAGAGCATAAGCCAAAACCGTTTTCAAGGTTCAAGATCCGGTTAAAATCAGAAGTTTCCAATGATCATGTTTTGTTTTATAATGAATGTTTTCTACGTGGCTTCGAGCGCATACATATTTTTATTTGGCAAAACATATCTATCTCTTGTTTTCGAGAGAAATGCATCGTGCCATAGCCTCTCTAGGAATAGGCAAGTGCTTCAAGGTTTCTCCAGGGAACATCTGTGGCGGGCTTTTGGTTATAATTGATTTCAAATATACGGCTGAGAAAACAGATGACAATTGAAAAAATTGGAGGTCGATGCACAATTCCAAATTTAGCTTGTTTTGGCCATTGGCATTTTGCCGTTTGATTATTCCTTGCTTTTCAGTCTCCTGCCTCCATTCTTCCAATTTATTGAGATCAACGATAAGCAACCTACCTTCCATTTTGTCACGCCAATTGTTCATGTTTCAATAGTAGAGTCAAAATAAAAAAGAATCCAGGTATCGGCGAAGGTTTCATCTTTTCGCCCAGATCAGTGAAAAAATTCATTGCTGAAATGACATACATGTTGTGTAGGTTATTCTCAAAACGTAGAAGCGAAAAAATATTTCCATGGGTTTGTTGTCACAATCTCATATTAGAATTATGGAACACCTGTAGGAATTTGCTCTATCGTCCAAGGTTGACAGATGAATGTAGAAGCTTGTAAATAGTGCTAACCTGATTAACAATCTCAACTGTCTGACTCACCATACTTGGGCTTAAGAGTTATTTGGTTTTGAAAAATGCCATTTGGAAACGTATCGGTCGTTTGGTAGACCAAGTCCAGCCTATTTGAAGTGAAATAAACCCAATCAAGGCGGGTAAATCATGCATTTTGGCAAAAAGGCAGTCCGCCTTTCTTAATCATGTTTCTTTGAAATATTGATGAGCCGGATTGATTGCCTCACGAAGAAGAATACAAAAAAAAAACTTTTTTTGAAAAAATGCCATAAATGTAAGATCCAAGGACGAAAAGAGCTACTGTAACCGAGTGGTCTAAAGGGGCAGCCCTGATGATTTAAGGATCCTCTCCCAAGATATCGTGGGTTGAAACCCGGGTGCTGGCAGTTGAATTTTAAGGTAGGATATTTGGTGGAGTGGCAATTTCCTAAAGCGAGATGGGTTCCCGCTATGATTACCCTTCCCGACCTTGTTTAAGGAAACTTTTAAAACCTAACCCCACCCCAAAGGAGGAGAAGCAGTCTGATACGGACTCTTACACTGCTGGGTCGATGTAATGGCTGCTATCGCTGGCAAGGTGAGGCTCAACTCTTTGACCCTAGTATCTCAATTACAAAGAAATGTGATATAACAATGTCTTGTGTACCAGTGTGGCTCCATGTAACTTATCATCATTTGTCAGGAGGAGGTTTTTTTTTTATTATTTAAGTCATGAGTTGCTTAAAACATAACCATTAAGAATGGGCTCAACAACTAGTTCGAAAATTGTTATCTTTGTTTTGAAAAATAAATGCGATTAACATACGCTTCTCTTTTTTTTATCTCCGATTCCACGATTCTCTCTATCCATTCCTCAGGTTGTTAACGAGATTCCGGATCCATCTCATTATAAGACCGGATTGAGGCAATCGAAACCACTTTGTTTTGAACGTTTGATTGATTTAGTCTTCAGATTGGTAGTGGCATTTACAAGCGTAAGGTCATGTGTTCTCCGAACACGTGTTTGCCCAAGAGCATTAAGATCAATAGGGATCATTACTAAAAACACAACGATGGCATTGTTGAGAGATTTTCCCCATTTCCTCATTACCAAGTGGGTGGTTCCATACTTAATACCCATTGTTAGTGAAAAGTAGTTATTCTCCGATTGGTTTAGCTTTTCATCAACGAGCAAAAGAAAGGCATGAAGAAGATCAGAAGATGCTGACTAAGCTTACCCGTAATCAAAAGGATCTTGAAAGGCTCTTGGATCATGTAAGAAGTCAATTAATCTAGACGCAAAACCCTAGGCATTTTCTAGGTATGTTTTCTTCTCAGAATTGGTGGTTGGTTCCTCCTCGCTTGATCCTTATTTTTGTACGTAGGTACTCAACAGTGCAAAGCTTTCCGTGTCCAATTGACGCGTTTATCAATAGCGATTGGTGGAATTATGGTCTTTCCAAAACCAGCTTTTAGAGGGATCCAAACTTAAATTGACAAAACCGTTGGTCATATTAACTACAGATTTAATACCCCGTACAAAGACCTCAGACAAGTAAGTGAACGCCCCGCAAAAAATCGATCCATCACTACCATTCTGTATTTGCATCGCAGCGAAAGCCTACACAATTCAAACTCATCCTTAGTTTCCTCCCAAACACCCTCCAGATTTGTTCATTTGTGCAGCCAAAAGACTTCAGGACGTACGTAGTACATGTGTCAGTTAAATCAACCATAACCCTAGTCGAACTTGAGGTACTACATCCCGTAAGCTCATCTTGACGACGAGATCTCAACTCCCAAGACTCACATCTTTCCACTTAGGGAGAAACTTTACTCTCAAAATCCTCCAGGCCAAGTACATGGAAGTAATCTTTCAGTGTTCAGACGGTTGCCAAAACCTTGCATGGAATCGAACGAAGGGTTTGAACCGTGATTTCTCGTGTTTGAGAAGGCTCTTTGATCTTGTCTTATTTGGAAGCAAACATCCAAAGTACCCTTGGAGTCATTAGTCTAGTCACATTTTTCTAGTGGAGTTCCGTTCTCTCTTGCTCCCATTTTCAGATTGGAACCGAACCATACCAAGCATCGCAGAGCAAAAGAGAGAGGGAGTAGAAGAGGGAGACGCACACGAAAACTGGTTCCATTCGATCTCTTTACAGTTCCTCGTTCGTGTCTATCCCAACAGTTCCACTTCGACTTGTGTTAGTTACACATCTGGGAATCGCGTTTCTCGGACTTGCTGCTCGTGTTTCCAGCCTTGACAGTTCTGAGATGTTTCATGGAGCTATAAACTTCTTCAGCACATCTCTCATCACAATCAGGCAGTTAATCTGACCGATTGGTCTCGACTCAGAGCTCTTTAGGTAAGTGATGGTCAAACAGGGACTTTTTCCCGATTTTTGAACAATTTGGACAAAAAATAGTTAATCCCATGAGCGAGGGATGTACGCGTACCACCTCTGAAAGCAATCCCTACAAAATAGCTTAATGTTACAATACGCTTTCCGAACTCAAAGAATAGCTTTTCTATTACTTGGTGTTGCTTTCTAATAATTGAGGTTAGAAAAATAAAGTTTGAAGAAAGTGTGTTATATGGGCCAGAGATGTCGATAAAGTCTTCTTAAACGTGCCACTCTCTTTGAAAAGAAATAAAGGGGGAAATTGAATTGAAATATGATGGTAGCGAAATACTATATCCATAATCAAATTTGAATGAAAGCCCATAGAAATTGAATTTATGTTCACTAGTGTCACTGCTGTACCGTACATCCGCCTTGCAAATTTGAATGAAAGCCCATAGAAATTGAATTTATGTTCACTAGTGTCAAGGCAAACCTTTCAGCCACTAGTTGACAGAGATTAAGAAAAAGAGCGCAAAAATGATACTAAAAAAAACCTTCTTTCATAAAGAAGACATGAAAACTGAACTCAGACTTGTTTGGAAGAACATACGAAAAAGAAAATACTGACTGAATGCTGAATACTGACAAGAACTAGCCAAGAAATATTACCATAATATCATCGTTTAAAGCATGAGCGGATGATGGAATGATAAGAGAGGTATGACTGAATCTGAAATAACCTTCGGTGCGAGAATGGGACAAGGCCAGCATTGGATATTCCATTTTCTTAAAGGTCAGCTCAACCAAATGTGAACTTTTCGTGCTCACTCGTTGTGTCTGAGCTTCCTAGAACACCAGTACAAAAATCAATCATATTTCACATCAAACAGTACTCGGTATTCGTGCTCGTAGGCAGGAATATTATATTGAAGGCGAGAAAAAAAAGGTTTGGACCCGAAAAATCTTGAATATTTTATTAAAGTTTTCTGAATGGAAAAATAGTCCACTTGGTGATTGTACTGTACTTGGGCCAAATTAGACGGCCACTATAATCACGTAATTCTACGTACGTAATGATTGCTATGAAAACATCAGAAGTATTAAATGACACGCACATAACTTCTCCATGTCATTGCATGTTTATTTATTGTCCCACTACTCAATTCACAATATCATCGAAAAAGTTTCTGAAAGAGGCATAAGCTTAGCTTAGACTTGAAGACCTATTTTTTGTTTAGTCAGGAGGTTGAAAGCATCTTTTGGAGGCCTGATGGATGCGTTTCAGCTTACCTTTTTGAGAACCTATCTTTAGGCTCTGTGACCTCATGTACGAGTGAGCAATAGAAAACCCACTTGAAACTTTTACCCTCTTTAGTGCTTAAGAAACTTCTGACAAAGGAATTCGTCTTCGGGTTTCAGCATTCTAAGAGGCTTCACTTTATGGCCGCAAAGGCAATTATGGAGCCTTCAAACGACTTTCCAAAAGTTTTCCTGGTAAAAAGCCTTTATGAGAATTTGAGTTCTCCAGCTTCTATCCCATTAAAAAGTATTTCAATTAGAGTTCAAGTTACCTAAAACACAAGTGCATTTCTATGGACCAGATGGAATTTTGAATAGGTTTGTTTCATGTTTTCTTGGAAATGTCACGTACCTCCATGAGATCTGGATTGTGGTACATGCCAAAAATTCATTTCACCAATGCCAAAATAAAACTTTCACAACAAGCTAACAGACAAACGGAAGCGACGTATCATGTTCAAGATCATGTATGTCCCTTGGGATATCAAGATCCAGGTCATACCATTTCCACTGTAGTAAGGCCAAGCTGCATCAGCAACTAGCAACAAGCAATAATTCTCGTCAAACCGACCAACGATCATCATTATGGTAATCATCATCCTATGAAATGGAAACCTGACAAAGTCGTCGGCAACAGTTGTAACAGATAGAACGAAGGAGTGCGTTATCAAACCCAGGGCCAGGATCGCATTTCTCAAGGTTATTTTCGTCTGGAGTACCGTTACACTCCACATTAGTGTCTGAAGGAAAGCAATAGGTAGTCCCCGCTGAAAAGAATATCATTAGCTTCAGATCTCATACTGGTTACTGGTCTTTCCCCATTCCCATTTTTTTAGGGAAATTAAGATTTTCCTCGCTTTTTCGATGGCTTGGTCGTTCCATACTTTCTTGGATCGACGGCATACCGCGAGGTCCATTAGAGATAACCCTGTTCCTTTTGATATCAAGGCACTCTTTTGGGCTTTCAATGCACCTATGCATTAAGGAACTGATTGAATTGGAATGGAACGCAATTATCCCTCGTGTTTGAGACAGAGGTATCCCTTCGATCGTTATACAGACTGATTATATCTCGAAGGCCCTTAACTCTGAGACATATTTTTAATAAGAAAAATCATTTATGAACCTTCATTTTGGTTTGATGTTTTAGAAATACCACAGCAATAGTATCACTTTAAAAGATGATCGACATTTTTGGAATTGGACTAGAAAGCACTTTTTCTCGCTTATGGAAGCATTTTTGTTCAAAATCTGGCAACCTCTGATTAAAGTTTGTTTGTTATTTGATAGAATGTTAACACTTGTGTTAACCTTAGATCACAAATGCTGGCAAATACTTTTTCAAAATTGCGAATACAGTAAATCTTTGGCTACACATTGGCATGACACAGTCCAGTAATTACTGCCTTATCAAAACTTGAACGACCTAACAATCAGCGAAACCTCTTCTCGTTTCAGGCGAAAAACACAGACAAGGAACCCTGTCCATTCCTGATTTTTTGGGCAGCGCAGAACTAGGATCTAACTAGAGAATCAGCCACACCTCCACTCCACAATGACTTCAGTGGCCCAAGGATCCGAGAAGAAACTTCACAAATTGAAGAAGCAACTTTCCATCGGCAACATCCGCAGAAGGCTTCATCGGTCTCCTGATTCCCTGGATCAGACTTTTGACGAGCAGGAGCATCTTTTGGAAGAGGTGGAACAACTGTCTGAATCCGCAGGGCCCAATCGACATTCCACCGAACCAGATGTGCCCAGTCCCAAACTGAAAATCCCATCATCCTTGGTGACCTTGACAGAGTTGGAAAAGAAGCAACTGGAAGACGTTCTTATGAGGATAGGGCTCAAGGACTGTGGCCTTTAACAAACCTTCGCCAAGTTACACAACTTTTTCGTTACACTGCGATAAACCAGCCGGGAAATTGAAAAATGGACAAGAAAAGGCCTCTCCCCGTACAAATAGGGCGGAACTAACTGGACCGAAATGGAGATGGAGGACCCGGATAATTCCATTTCCTTGGCTTGAATTAGTTCGTAGAATACGAAGGAAAATTGAAATCCCGGAATTACCATTGAACACAAAATGCTATGTTTATGAGATTGTGATATATTCATACGGAATGACGAGAAGTTGGATCAACCAAACTTCAGAATTATCGTTCAGTATCAGTTTGAAACCAATTAAAATAGAAGAGATGTTTCCCCGTGAGTTTCATTGAAATTAATCCTATTAGCGTTAGTTTTAGAACAAGGAACTTTCGTCGCACCACAGACTAAAGAATATTTGGACAAATCTCTTTTAATCATTCGGCACTTTAGCGGAAGTGAAAAATAGACCGAGGAAAAATGTCAAATATCTTAGAAACTTAAAAAAGTAGTTAGCATCTTATCCTCAATTAGGAAATCAGTTTCCAAAAAACGTCACTTTAAGGAAGCAACAACGTTTTCGACCATTCTTGGCGTCTTTTTAACTAAGTCAATAAATATGGGTTGCATGCAGATGTTGCTGTGACCATTTTAGGAATATTCTTGACACTAATTGCTCAAATATGGACCTTAAGGATACATATAAATCATAAAAAAAGATTTTTGAACTAATAAAAAAACAGATTTATTGATATAAGATGGCAACAAAAATTAAGATGGCTTGCCCAAGCCGATTTCTACAGCACAAAAAACGCAAAAACGCATGTGAAAAATATTTGAAATGCATTATTTTCCAGAGGTATTTCAAGTAACGTAATCACCTTATTTTGAAATTTGACATATTTGATTGAGAAGCAGTTGAGTGAATGATTAGCAGGGCTATCCAAATAATGAAAATATAATTAGCAAAAAATGCAACAAAAAGGGCAGTTATTTTTAGATCGTTTGACTCTTTCCAAACGATCCCGTTGCAAAATAATGAAACAAAAAAATGATATGGAAATGAAATATTCAAGAGCATGTCAAAAAGGGTGCACAAACTTACTGTATAACCGCTTTACTCTACTGAATGATTATAGCAGGCCCTTTTCTTATTCAAAATGCACCGTGCAAACTTCTTCTTGAGCCAAAGTGGTAAATAACGCAAAATGTCCAAAATGATGCAAATAATGCAAAAAGATTAGAAAAAGTTAAAAATAATTCATTGGTATCATTTAAATAGTCTTGTTGATTAGTTGTTATGTTGTACCATTCGTTAATTATAAGTGCAAAGTGCAACGGGGAATCACATTGACACCCAGGGAAATATGCCTAAGCTACTGAGGCTGAATTAAAGAATGTATGCGGTAACATTTTTTACAATTGTGCTCAAGACATTTTTCATTTGTAAAGTAACGAAATAAGAGCATTTGCATCCTGCATTGATGAATGACTTATTGAACTCTTAATTTCTTGTTCCCTTTCAACCCATATTACGTTATCCTTTTTGTATTCTTTGGAACGACGAAGCCGTATTTAAGAGACAAAGAAAGCAGAAAGAAATCGGCTACAAAATTTTGAATTCGAACGATCTTTTTTAATACTTAGCACAATATGTCAAAGCAACAAAATATTTGAGTAGTGGAAAATGTGCATGTACAATTCTTTTTCTTCAAAATATAAATATCTATTTAACAATTATTTATTGTTTATTGTAGTGTTAATTCTTTTCTTATTAGAAAGATACTTAGTTTGACTTCATCTTCGACCATAAATTATTTTCTTCTAATAAGTAAGTCAGAATTGACAACCTTTCGCAATGTTTTCAGAGGGAAAGTTCGGAGTCAAAATCGGCTATCTCTTTCAACTTTTATGCACCATTTTGAAGAGGTCCACTCACAGTCGAAAGAGCTCATTGCAATCTAATGTTTAAGCAGAGAGACCTCTAACTTTAATCTGCTAAAGGTATCCTTGGTTTAAGCTAAGACAGTAAATAATCCCTACTATGCCTTTGGTTTCTTTACCGATAAAGCTTCCCATACACCCGCCAGGTGGCTTCTAGGTTACAATAGAGACTTGTCTTCCCCTAGCGGAAAAAGAAAGGACTTCGATCAGTCAATAAAAAGACAAGGAAAAACAGGCGGAGACATGTCGAGATACTTCAAGAATAATTTATCCAGAGATCTTGACATTTTGGTGGAGACCAGCGGCAAGTCGGACCTGAAGCCTGATTGGAAGCGAAGGCTGAGTCTATCCAAGGACAAACTTTTGGAAAAGTTCGAGGCTGCCGTTGGACCAACTTCCAATACGTCGATCTTTACCGGCCAAGCCGGCTATTCTTACCTCTATTTGCACTTGGCCAATTCCACCCAAAATAAGGACGAGAAGCGAAAGTTGCTCTCCAAATCTTGGGCTTGGTTACGCCCTTGTTTGGAACAATTAGATGGACGAACCATCTCCTTCCTGCTCGGGGATCCCGGACCCATGGCCTTGGCCGTGGTCCTTCTTCATAGACTGGAAGATCATCTCCATCGAGATATGTATTTGAAGCAACTTCATCAATTTCACGAGAGAGCATTGGATGCTAATCATCCTGATGAGATTCTCTATGGCCGTGCTGGGTATTTGTACAGTTGTTTGTTCGTTCAAGAGTTTGGTGATCCTAGTTTGATTGAGCAACCAGTTCTGGCCAGAATAATCCAGGCTATTCTGGCCAATGGTCGAAGCTATGCCAAAGCCACGAAAAGTGAATTTCCACTCATGTATCAGTGGCACCGCTCGGAATACTTGGGACCAGCCCATGGGATCTCTGGCATTTATTACATCCTCCTGCGATGCAAGTCATTCCTGACCCACCAGGACCTACAAGATATCCAGGTGTCCATGGACATTTTGGCCAAATATCAATATCCAAGTGGGAATTTCCCTTCCTCGCTGCCTCCCAAAGATGATCGGTTGGTCCAATGGTGTCACGGAGCTCCCGGCATAATCCACCTGTACTTATTGGGGACTCAAGTGTTCCCAGCCAGAGCGGATGAATACCATCGGATTGCTCGGAAGTGTGCCGAATGCACTTGGGACCGTGGTCTTCTAACGAAGGGCTATGGTTTGTGCCATGGAGCCGCCGGAAACGCCTATGGATTCCTTGGCCTGCATCGGGCGACCCAAAACCCCGAGTATCTCTGTATGGCGGCTGAATTTGGCCGTTGGTGCACGGATTACGGTCGGCATGGGTGCTCAGAGCCCGATGAACCGTTGAGTCTCTACAACGGATTGGCGGGAACGATTGTTTTCCTCTCTGATTTGCTCCATGGACGCTCCGAATTTCCTTGCTTTGGACTGCCTCAATTTGATTGAAGCGAGTTTTCCAAGAACGGGAAGCGCAGTCACCACGACTAACTCTCATTAAGATTAAGGAGAGCAACTAATTATTTTCACAGCTCTCTTTCCTCCCCTTGTTTGAATTTCCCAACTCTTATCAATCGAGCACCTACAGCTCTGGTTCAGTCCCAAACTAATCCATCCGAATCGCGAAGCGTCACACCACCACAGCCGTCGCAGCCACCGCCAGCGCCACCGCCACCACCACCTCCTCCATCATCGCCGACCGATCCAATCCAAATAGGAGCAAGGAGCGTCACTTTTTGTTGTACGGACGTACGCTCCCTCCTTTCAACTTGTGCTATGCCCGTGCTTTGTGCTTCCAAAAGAAACCCCCATGGCCATCCATCTCTATCCAAGCCACCCTAATTTCTACGAGCAGGCAGCATAGAAATGAGGTGGATATACTTTGTTTATGGAGTGCTACAACAAAGCCCACATGAAGTGAAGCCACAAGTTTTTCCAGCATGCGTGAAGAAGCGTCCTCATGAGAATCCAACCATCCTATCATCATCCAGGCCGTTTTACAGATCTAACATAAGCGTACCAAACCCAGTAAACACCTCATTCAATCCATCGAAAGCCACCAGAACAGTGCTCTGTGGTTGTGTGGTTACCCATTAGGGGTTCAAGGGGTGCAATAAAAAAGACCATCAAAGCACCAGTCAAACCATAAACCATTAATCTAAGCAAGAAACAGTAGCTCAAAATTAGTCGATGTGCCTCTTTTGAGGCAGGTCTACGCTCTCCACAAATAGTTTTTCCTCTGCTAAGAGTCAAAAGCTGGAGATTTGAGGCAGGAAGAAGGAAACGGGGAGACCACTCCACAGACTGCCAATCCAGACTGCAGCCCCCAATACAACGAAGAGCTTGCCTCCATCCATCCGTCCGTCCATCTATCGGTCCCATCACTTCCAGAATCCACTCACCATCATGCATTGCAATAAAGCTTCCCTATAAGCCTGAGGAAAAAATCCACCCAAGCCATAGAGAGCTCCAATCGGATCAGTGGATGGACTGGATGGAAGTCAGCCAGCCAAGCAGCCAGCCCACAAGCTCCATGCACACACGCACACACCGAGGACGGTGGAGGACTAAGTCACTCTCACAATTCATAGGGGAGGCGTACCTCGAGTGAGAGAGTGAGGGAGTGTATGTATGTAATATTCGGTTGTTCTTCAGTTGTCACGGAGCTGTGGTGTGAGTGAGACCTCATCCTAGGACTGGTGGCTTGGTTGGAACGAGTGGTCTTTGTGAGCGAGAAAGAGAGCTTGTACAAGTAGTGAACGTATTCCTTCAGCGAGATCTCAGATCTGCAAATCCGAGTAGTAGGACTTCAGGTAAGATTTTCCTCAAGTCTGGCTTGGTTGGAGCGGGGAAATGCATTTTGATATTCGACTGCAGAGACGTCACGCTCTGACCTGGATTGACACCAGATAAGCGATGACAAAACATGTTCTTTTGAACCATCACACACACATACGCACACACACTGTAAACACCGACATCCCAAGCCCTCACCCACCCCTGAGGGCGTGGATGATGATTTGAAGATTGAAAAATAAAATCTGTTGTCGAGATTTTGTTTCTGGGAAAGATACTTCCGTGTTTTAGGGATCGAAACTTTCTCCATAATTACCTCCTTGTATGAAGCTCTTGAAAAGACGATCCGAGCAAGGGGTTGGTAGTGTACTACTCTCGCTCTTCATTGCCAGTCATCGTCGTATATATTAGACATAATAACAATCCAGGTGGTTTGATTCCTCGTACTGAGTACAGGAATACACGGCTTGCGATCTGCAGGATGATTAATATCCAGGTGACATGACAGACCACAAAATTGATGCCCGTCTCAACGTGTAATTGGTTTTTTGAGACAAGCAGGAAAGCACCCGTCAAACTCATTTTGTACATGTAGTATGGTCCCCTTCCAAGAACTGCAGAAGATATGACCAAGTCCACATGAACATGGATGGCGTTTGGGTGCAGATTTCTTGTTGGTGGAAACCCGTGAAATCGGGATAGAGAAATCGGCTGGCATTCCAGTTCAAAGGGCCAACGCTCCCAAGAAGAATGATTTCCTCTTCTTGTACAACGTCGGACGTTTGGAATCCAGGCCTGACTTGGCCAAAGTGTGTTCCGAATAGCTCGTTTTTAACCAGATGCCGGCGGATACAAAAAGTTCTCATTAGAGAAGCAAAGCAATGGGAAAGAGGAGGAGGAAGAAAAAAAAGACCCTCTCTGAGAGTTTTGAGTGATTTTTTCCACGAGGAAATTGGCGAACAGATTCTCTCGAATCCCCAGCAATCATTGATCTTTCTCGTGATCACTACTAAATGGAATTATTTGGAAACCATGGGCTCTAAGGGGGGAACTAGAAAAATACATGTGTGTCGCAGTTTTTTTCTTTCCCTTCACTATTGGGTGGAGTACGTGAATGCTTAATGCGATTGCTTTTCGTATTGAATGTCATTTAAGAATTCAACAGGGATTAAATTACTGCTAATACTTGTCGGCTGTTCCGAGTGAGAACTCGTTTTCAAATAAGTGTCTTGACAAGGAAGGCCGATAAAGGCCTACACCTCAAAACAGGTTTCTTTCTTACTAATCGTGGTTAGTCAAAAGATACGGGTATTGGACCTGGAAGTTTATCAGAAACACACAGCAAGTCTTACCAAGTATCTTGACGAGTGCCAAAAGTTGACTTGCTTTCCATCCCAATTATTGTTCGGAGGTGTTCCGAAAACGTTGGTAAATGCAACGTGCCCTTGATAAAGTTGAAGTCACAGATTGAGTGGGGCTCTATCCTCTAATGCATCCATCTCGTCTAAACATTCCACTTTGGACACTTGAACTACTTTGAAGCGAAGTTCACTTCGCTCGAACTTGACAGAGCGAATCTTCATCCAAGTGTGACACATGCAGATACAAACTCACCGGCTGAATGTACGAGCTCATATGTATGTACTGTCTCCATGCACTGGATTGGGTTCTACTGAGAAGCTCGACTGTGTCGCTTCATTTCCCGGATCCAACGACAGTTTACATGAACCTGCTCTAGGACTTCAGAGCGAACGAAGTGATTTCAGCTCGAAATAACCCGACAAACACCTACCTGTCCAGATTGGGGACAGAAGTTCATTTTCATACATGCGTACTACTACAATGTGAGTGTGTGGCAAAGAGGTGGACCCAAACTTGTAGGTAAGCTAGAACCAGTCCCGCCTATCGCTAATGGCGGATTGTGCTCTCATAAAGATGGCTCTCAACTTGGTTGACAGTGCATGACAAAGACGTGTATTTCGACTTAAAGGCCAAGTAGTTTCAGTTTCATGCTCAACTTGTGTCACTACTACGTCGAGAAGGCATTTTTTCTGGCTCTGCGGATTTTGTAACTGTGCTTGGCATTTGGCATTCAAAGGGTTCTGTGTGTGTGTGTGTGTTCATAGTAGTACATATTATGTGGCCCTATACATCCAGGAATGGTGCGCCGTTGTTCAGCTTTCGTGAATGGAAATGGAAAGAGCCAAACCTTTAGTGGATGCTGGCCTGGCTGGTTGTCGCTTCAGTGAAGATGATTTGGAGATTTCCTTGTTAACTCTCGTCCATCGTCTCTGCTCTTAGACACGGTCTCTTCTCTTAATTGAAATCCACACCTTGACATCCTAAAACATTTTCCTATCCCACTTGAATGAGAAGACATGTGAATGTAGGGGATGGTTTAAACCCCCAGAGCGACAAAGACAGTGTCAGTTGTACTATTTCTACGCGACTTGTTAGTTGTTACACCTCTTTGCCAATGTAAGGATCGCTCCACCCTATCTGTTTTAGGTGGTTAGTTACAGTTCCCCTGATGGAAGCATCACCCCACAAGTTTTCGTCTTGGCTCACACATCAATTCGCCATAAATTGGCAAGGTCGAAACACTCTCCTTAAAAGCATTGGGATCCATGCTCTTTCCCCGTGAACCGGGGATCATCAATGAATTACACACGCCTACACCTCGTTTAACGTCCCGAATGGTCTGGCCAAATACAGATCACTTGAGGGAACCAACCAACCAGCCAACCATTCTAGCTTGACTTTCAAGGCTGTAGAAGATGTTTTCTTGAATTTCCTCCTGGTAAAGTACTGGCCAATGTGCCACACGTAGAGATGATAGCTTGCATCTCAGCCCGGTGGAAAGGTTACCTTCTACTATGACTCAATGGTTTCTTGACTACTCCATCCAGATGTGCTTGTGTACATCCATTGGCTTCTTTGAGAATTGAACATGCTTGGAATGTCGGCAAATACCATTGTCGCATCCAAGTTCTGTTTTTACCCTCTCCTTGAGAAGCTGAGTAAAAACTTACGAATTTAAATGTGATGGACGATCACGGCCTTACTTGGCTCAACGTGTCCATAATGATGTGTACATGAACTGAAGGTCTTATGGTTTAACATCTAAATGTTTTAGGTATTTAGGCGCCGTTCCTGAATATGGATGAGGTAGAATACACAGGGGAGTATGTCCAAGCACATGAGGACTTGGTCCTGGATCACACGTGGTGGTGGGCTGTGCAGATCTCATTATCCGTCGTGGCTTTGTTTGCCAACTTCATCTTCCTCGTCACCGTCATTTATAACAGGTAAGTGAAGATCCATAAGCATATTTGCCTTAAACTTTGAGAGCCATGTGTTTCAAGGGATCAATATGAGTGTACAGTGATGGCCATGTTTCACGCCCGCCATCAACCCAGGTGTGGAAAATATCTCTCCCTTCCCCTACGTTTTTGATACGTTTTATAAATATTGTAAAGATAATGAGAGGCTCATACAGGAAGGCAAACAAGAAATTGAGCCAGGCTATGAGTTTGTTAGGAGGAAGCGGAATGTTCTGAGCTGAAGCTCTTTTTGTCATGTCTCCTAAAGCAGGGTGAAATGGTGGTTTGTAGGAGGATTTTCAGGGGTCTTATTGTAAATGGAAGATTAGAAATGTTTCCAGAAAGAGAATCAAGCAAAAAAGAAGCCGAGGCTTCACAGTGTGGAGAATGAGCAAAAGAAGGGAAACAAAATACGTTACTTAATTAATGAGCTTTGTTTTTTCTCATGTTTTTTTGGTGCCCTGCGTGTGCTTGGAATACAACTTTATTCATAAATCATGAAATATCAACTAGCTTTTTACAGCGACACATACCTGATAGGCGGCAAGTGCTGAAAAATAATGATGAAAATTACAGAACACAACGAGACTGGCGTGATTTATCGTGTACGAGCTTGCTTTTTTTGACCATCCTCGTTTCCTCTTTTATACGAAAAACACCACCACCATGGTTTTAGCTCAATGTCCAGAGAGCATGACAGTTCGCTTGGCTCTCTGTCCAGACCAAAGGCAAGGGTCTAACGGGGTAGGAAATCAAAGCGGTCATTAGGATGGATGGTAATTACCCACCTGAGCAAGCCTGTCCCATGAATTTCAAACCAAATCATGACCCAGATTTACGACCCCATATCTCAAAGCCCTCTCGTAGTTCCGAGATATGTTGTGTTTGTTGGCAAGTTTATCAATTCTTTCCCCTCTTAAAATGCTCCAGGAAACGTCATGATCTCCAAACTTTTGTCACGGCTATCATCATCACCATTGCTGTGCTCGACATTGTGGATGTGATCCGGGTGCTGCCAGTCCTGGCGGAATTTCTCTTCTTTGAGGAGATCTTCAGGCACATCTTTTGTTCATTTGGGGTCTTTCACGAATTGGCCGTGGCAGTATTCCTGGTGATCCTGAGTGTGGCAGTCTGTGTTCAGGTTTGTTTGGTGTCATTATTCCATTGTTGCATTTCCACGACCGGAGCTTCATTCAAATGGTCGTTATCCTTCTTTGCAGGCAGGAAAAGAAATCAAATTCTACCAAAGCAAATCATCATGGATTCATAAGTTGATGATTCCATTGGTCGTACTTTTGGCAGCGGGAGCAGCGGCTCCCTTCTTTCTTCTTCCATATGAGAGTTTGAGCCATACATGTACGGATCCGTTCAGGGTCTTGAATGTCACCAACATGGAATCCGAGGAGTTCAGCCTTGATCTTTATTCCACTTTGGTCATGGTTTTCACCTACGTCTTGCCAGTAAGGCGCCTCTCCATGCCATGTCATGGCTTAGCAATATTATAATGCTTGGCAATCCCTCACTTTCAGCTCCTGGTTATCCCCATAGCCGTGCCCATTGCCTCTCTGAGGACTTGCATTGGTCGACAATGCTGTGTGTCGAGGTTTAAACAGCCCATTGGAGAGTTAATCATGGTCACTTCCATGAGTATCATCTATCTGGCCACAGTGGTATGTATCATCTTACCCAGGATTGATGACATGTTAAAACTGGAAGCCGTAAGTGAAACAAACTTAATAATAGCTCATTGGGCCATGTTTGTACCTTCACTAATGTATCGATATCTTCGTTCAGGTTAATCTGGGAAGAGCACCGTTGTTGTGGGAACTTGGGAATGACGCCATTCGACCTTTAATCTACTTCATGACCAACCCAGCCGTGTGGGATGGACTTCAAATTATGTGCTGTAAGAAGAAAAACCGCTTGGTCAACGAAGACGACGAGGAAATTGAAGTCCCTTTGAGTCCCGTGACCACTGTGTAACTGACCGGAGAATAAAAAGTGGAGGACACTGTCATTCAACCATGTAAAGCTTAACACTAGAACTAGAAATCTATATGTAAATGCCTTCAGCCTGAAAATTGCCAAGGATCGCTTGTGTCAGAATGAGACTCCCAAGATTAACCGGCTTTGATCATGGAGCGTGGCTACAACACCAAATATGAATGATGTAAAAAGCTAAATTGTACAAAAATGGATATTACATGAAAACCGACAACCATAGCACACAAAAATCCACAACCACCACATATGCAATGTGTTTACAAGTATGATTGATTGATACATCAGTACCTAACGATTGTAGCAGAACTTAATAAATATCAATTTGTATTTGTTGCCCCTCAAGAAAGTTGATTTCTTTATTGCATTAGGTATGAAAGTATGTGTAATTCACATCGATCAATGAAACTTTTAGACGGCAATCGAACCCATAAACCTAGGATCAAATTTATACGGATTTTGAGATTGCCTATCGGAGACAATTGGACGACATGATGGGGCGGCTTTGCTGGCAAGATTCACGAGTCAGACCCTGGTACCAACCAATGAAAGAAAAATATCATTTTTCTACATTTGTGATGGAGGCTTCTTGTTGAACAAATACGGACTTTCGCGAACATCTGTATAACGTGTTTTCCAAAGATAGTACTTTCGAAAGATCGTGCTTCAGACCAGAGAGACCTTTAGCTAGGTTACATGTTCAAGGTACACTTGTTCAGACTAAGGGCCCGCAGTAGGAATGCCATGTATTGATATAACGAGAACTACTGCTAAAGTTTTAATTTAGACTGTCATGAGTAGGGCCGGCCAAAACTTGGATCCTGCATTTTGTGCAAATTGTGCAAAAAACTTGCACATCCGAGAATTTTCCACAAATTTATTGCATCTGCAAATTTTGCAAGCTTAAGAGAAATATTTGACATTTTTCTGCAACTTATTGTGGATTTTGAGCCATTTCAGCAAAAAATGCCAATATTTGTGAATATTTTTCAAGAATCCTGATCAATTAGAAAAAAGAAGTGAAATTTTATTGACTGATTGTTTTTTCGTAGCTTTGTCCTAATAAAGTAGTTGCTGTCTAATTCTCACATTATTCCTGCTTGTCCTGTTGGCCAAAGCTCAAGATTATCCTGAAAATGCAACAAGAATCTCAATACTTTAAACACAAAAGAGCAAGTATAAAAATAATTGCATTTTAGAGGTCTCTTCACCCAGAGGAACCAAATTTGATCTAGAAACCTGTGTGGTTTGGGGTATTACTTTGAGGGTCTAAGTTAGGAGACAACGGTTTATAAGATTTTGAAATAATGAAATGTATTGAAACCTTTAATATTTGTTACAAACATTTGCAAAATTAGTTTTGCATTGGTTTTAATGTGTCTTTTTTGCTTTTAAACAGGCTTATATCTTTGCGTTTGAGATTTTTTTTTTCCTTTGGAAAAAGTTATTCCATGCTTTCAAAAAAGTTGTGATTATTTGGCCCTCAAAAAGAATTTTTTACGAACCCTACTGATCAGGGCAGAAGGCACCATGGACAAGGCAAGAACCTCCTACCTAGGGAGAGCAAATCCAGGTGCTGGAAGATATTGTGATATAATTTTCCTTTTCATCTACATGTTGTCTGATATGGACGGCAAAAATAGCTGTATATTTATAAAATATCATGTTTTTTGGACTCCCTCAAACCAAATGGGTATGAAATCCCCAGTAATTCAAGTGATCTTAAATTCATATAGTATCTGATTCACCAATGAATTGATGTTAGTTAAATTCAGCAATTTGATGACCTTGTAGTCACAGATGAAGATGCTTTAGAGGTCATCAGGGACTTGAGACTCTCGAGCTTTCCTGGCCCTGATGGTGTGACATCTCAGTTTCTGATGTGATGCTCATTGGTTCTTGCTCCTGTTTTGTCGTACTTGATGCATTGCATCTTGGATCAGGGCAAGTTTCCATCTTCACTAAAGATAGCTCACGTTGTTCCAATTTTTAAAAGGGGAGATAAGTCGCTCCCCAGTAACTAACTATTGGCCAATTTCTCTCATTTCGAATATTGTGAAGGTGTTTGAGAAAATCATGAAGTTCAAACTTGTAGAATTTCTAGAAATTCATGAAGTCTTTCCTCCTAGCCAGCATGGGTTCTTAGCACATTTTAGCAAGGTTACCCAACTGATTGAACATGTAGAACAGATTATTGAAGAACTAAAGAGACACGAGTCAGTTTATGTTGCCTATCTTAATTTTGCCAAAGCCTTTGATAAAGTAAATCATGGCCTTTTGTTACCTAGACTTCATGACATTGGGATCCAACCCAAGGTTCTTGATTGGATAAGAACCTTCATTCAGATAGGAAGCAAATAGTGAAGGCTTAAGGGTCATTGGGGGACGTACATGATGACAAGTCAGGTGTTCCCCAGGGCTCCATCTTGGGCTACTCCTTTTTAAAAGTATTCGTTGCCCCACTTCAAAAGCTTGATATTGCTGCCAGTCTCTCTTCTTATGCTGACAATACAAAGTTCGTTTTTAGGTAGGTATGGCCAAGACTTGGGTAGCCTGGCATAGGACCTAGATAGAATCTGCTGTTGGATTACTGAGAGTAATATGGGCTTGAACGAGATGAAATTCTACTCAATGACCTTTGGGTCAAAACCTTTGGGTCAAAACCTTAGAATGCTCAACTTGTAGATAATGCAAGAGACATATTGAGCAGGGGCCAGGTCTTTTAGCTCGTACCTTGGAGTAAGGGGCTTGGTTGTTAACCGGTATGAAATTGCCCTCGCCAAAGTGGTGAGCGAGTGCTCATTCTTGGTAATGTCTAAGCCAAGATACGAGCGTTTAAAAACTCGCCTCTGGTCTCATTTGGTGCATTGTTTTGGAACGGAATTGAAGGTTCAAAATTCAACCGCAGTGGCGCGCTAACCTCCTTGTCCAACCCTTCTAACTCAAATTCGATTCCTGATCAGATTTACTCTCAAGTGATTGTGTAATCACGTTTTTGTGCCTTGAATCCATTCAAGACATCGTCTGTGTACGGTGAATAAATTACCCCTTGGGCTGATTTATTTTTGTCCCAAAGAATGCAAATTTTGACAACCCTACCTTGTTTTAATACGTATAACATACAGGGCATTAGTCATTCCTCAATAAAAAGGAACGGATTAAAGTTACAATTCTTTGGCCAAAATTAGTAATTCATTGCACAAAGCACATTATTTGCTCAAAAATGTAATGAATAGGGCAGGGCAAATCGTGTAAAAGCAATTTTTGTTACTAAAGACCATTTTCTACACATTTGCACTTTTCACCTTTATTGCACCTTCTTACTTTTATTTTGCACTTTTTTCACATTTGACCTAAAACTGTTGTTTTGGTTGAAATCAGAATTTTCTTGGCGTTAGAATTGGTTTCAAAGCTAAAAATGAAAGGCTGCCGCCAAAATCAAGATATGAATTATATTTTGAACAATTGACGTCAATTATTAAATTGTACAGGCCAACAAAAGTGCTTCGCTTTTGGTTGAGAAACAAGGGAAAACAGAAATGAAAAGAGCCACTTTCAAGTCCAAAGAGACAAGCTCAGCAGGGCTCCAAGGTAGTTATGCAGCCCAAAACACACAACATTGCTGCTTTCCTGGTCATCCAAATATTAGTAAAGTAATGAGTAACGCCATTACATTATTTTTCAAGTAATGGTTGTGTAACGAATTACAATTTTTGACCAAAGCAATTGTAACTGTACTTCGTTCTTTTTATAGAGGAACGACTAATGCCCTGGTCGTTTCCCCTCTTAAACAAATTTTACATCATATTACGAGATATTGGGACTTCCCGCCCTTGGTTCAAATTGTTGCCTTGGCGAGTCAGCATTTTCCGTGGTGGACTTTGATTGGAGTTTCTCCCACTTAGCGAGCGCAGGAGAGCTCAGGAGACCACAGGCAGAATTCCGGCCCTTACAAAGCGTAATCACTAAACCTGTCTCTCTCAGGTCTCCTCTCTCCTTCCACGTATCCAGTGCATCTATTGACAACTGATTCAGGGTGGCACAATGGAGTATTCCGATGGCAGGACACGTTTCTCAATATCTGAAAATATGGGCTAGAGCAATATAAGTGTGAAGGAATAATGTCTTGACTAAGAAATTAGGTAAAACGTTTTTCAAACATCAAGCAGATAAGCTATCTACGTCGTTTGAGGGCAACCGCTAAGCTGGAGGGCGCCCGCAAATCAAAGCTTGTCCGATAAATCTTGTTATTTGATGATCATCATCTCCTCCCACTATTAATAAAAACTAGATTATGGTAAGAATATTCATGTGGCATTAACCTCTTTGGGAGACAGACATGTTATATAGACCGATGGAAAGTAAATGTTTTCGCTTTTTCATGTTTGCTCGCCAATTTTCACTGACCCAAAATAATTAAGGTTTTAGCACCAACCAGTGTCTTTTTCCGAGAGCATGAAATAAAAAAAATCATGAGGATGTAAGAAATATTTAAAAGGAAAGAAAATTAATGGACGTATCTAAATTGACAAAAGAAATTAATATTCCTAAAATCTATATACCTGTTCTTGTCATCTGGATCTTTTGCTAATTTATTCACCGTCACCCTGTTCTCTAGGATTTAAAGTCCACTTGTCCTCAAAGTCTGTCACCACAGAGTAAAGAGCCTTAGATTACTCAAGAAAAATAAGAAAGTATTTTCCTTCATATTGGATTTTTTGGTTTATTCACTCTATACCCTTTTGCTCACACGTGTAAAAGTAACAGAAGTACAAACAATCTGTGCCAGTTAACAATAAGAAAACCTAAGCTATGGTACATGTGTAGAGCAACTGCTTTCCAGCTCACTCTTGCCATTGGTTTCAAACTGATTTGTAGTGCAAAAACAAAAGCATAACAAGTATTGACCTAATCATTGGCCACACATTGTTACTACACTATGGGGAATCAAATTTCAATTGCACCATTGCCAGGTTTCAATGAACTCAAACTCGAATGATAAATAAATAGATTACAAATCAAGGTATTCCTGTGGAGAGTCAAAAAAAATTGTTACAGTAAATCCAAAGGCTATTTTGCTACATTAGCACTAATGGAAGGCATCTAGAACATGATGAGAACACTCAAAGTTTTTTTGAAATTTATTCAATCCCTTTTCTTTTTTCCTCACCTTCATTTACTCATTGGCAAAAATGAGTAGTCAAGACAAATGATTTGCAAGGCATTTTTCAACAAACCTCACTCAATCATTTCCCTATCAATATATCATGACGTCACTTCAATGGTTATTGTCAGGGCTCGAGCTTTTAATGCTCAAAAAAACATGTATAAATAAACATATTACTTTTTGAGTAATGCTATTGGTAGCGTGCTAGTGTTTTTTTTTTTTTTTGAAAAAGTAATGGTAAAACTTATGAAAGGTTTTTTAGCCCTCTTGTTACCATTACTTTTGTCTTTATTAATAAACAAGGGAAAGAAAAAGGCATCAAGGCTTCCTATACAATTTTTTTTAAATTCCATCTCAAATGCAATAACTTACTTGCCACTGATGGGATCAAATGAACAATCATTGGAGTCATTTGTTTCCACTCATATTTATGAAACGTAAAAAAAATGTTTCTTTTTGCAATTTTTGGCCCTTTTCTGCAAAAGTAACAGGCAATGATAGCATTAACAATAATGCGTTACTTTAAAAAAAAAAACATTGGTAACAGTAACATGTTACTTTTCTTGGCAATGATACAAGCCCTGGTTATTGAATATAGCTCAACTAGTTTTATGAAACTAGGGGAGTGATGGAGTTGTCTGAGCACAAATAATGTTCTTTGATGCACAAAAAGCTGAGTAGCCATTATAAACATGTTATTTCATACTTGAGTTGATGTTTCTAAGGATTACATTTCGAGTAGCGGTAACTAAGTCCGCGAAATATCACTCAACCTGTATGATGTCTGACTTTCACCAATAATCTTGGACAACTTCAGGTCTGTGCTTCTTCACCGGCAAGCAGATCTAGCACTTGATTTTCACTCCAACGGATTGTGGCAGTGTCTGGATGGAAGTCTCGACGGCCACAACCTGTGCATCGACAACAAGAGCTTGAACCGGTTCCGTGTCTCTAATTTATAAAATAGTATTATTCATATACTATCGCTTGTTTTTTTGTGTGCCAATTTTACCAATCCTGGCCCCCATCCACCATGAATACCCTATGTCATGTGGTGGTTTTACTGGTGATCGGACTGGCTTCAATGGGTCGGGCCGAAGATGATTTCGGTCTGTCCGTGAAAACCTACACCAAAGAGAACTTCAAAGATGAGCTGGCCAAAGCCAATCATTTCATCATGTTCTACGCTCCATGGTAAAGAAAGGCCTATCACAGATCCTCACATCTTATTATATACACGTTTTCTTTAGATAAACGTTATTCTCCACCGATGAGTTGGCGGTGGTCATTTTTAAGGTTGTGACCAAATGCCAAAAGGTTTAGATATTATTAATTAATTATTATTATTAATGTAGGGTTAGGTTAGGTTTGATTAGGTTAGGGTAAGTTTAAAAAAGTAGCACCGCCAACTCATCGGTGGAGAATAACGTTAACCTTTTCTCTAATATGAATCAGTGAGGCCTATCCAATTTCATGGCATTGTTAGATGCTGAGTTATGCTGTTGTTTAGATCGTACACTCTTAGAAGGACCCACGTCATCGGAGACTTTATCAACTTGTCCACGTTGTAACGGGCTACACAGAGGCAGATGAGCCCTCACTTTTCTTCTTCTTCGGGAGTCAAGATCCTCTTTTACCTGTGTGTGTGTAATGGGTATGAAAGATCTGTTGAGTACCTAGGGTACAGTACGTCTTTGTGCAAGTAGAGGAATGACTTGGACCCACGGTCGAACCGAGCGACCATTTAGGCTAGCCATGGAGAAATCCAGGCCTCGGCTGAACCTATGTGCGTGTACTTGGTATTTGGTACTTGGTCAGGCATTCAGGATTGATGGTGATGCTTATAGATGCCTCTAACATGTTAGGCTTGTATCGGTATCCAAGTCGAATCCACTGGCATGGGACAAAATTGGATCCTTATTCTTGAAGCTAAGTCGTTAGGTTTAGAGGTCCCTAAGTAAATCAGTCCTTTTACAAAAAGGTAAAAGTTAATGACTTCAAATGTTGAGTCATTAACTAGTACTACTGAAACACATAAGATCCCAGGGCGGAACAAGTGTCTTGACGTGTCTCTGTAGTTCCAAAACTTAAATCGTAACCGTCAATTGAACTGTAGGGACAGAATGGGAGTCGCATGCTAACCAATGCTAACCCATTGTGGGGATTAGCGACTGCCCCGGTCCAAACAATGTCAAACCAAATCGTTCATATTTTCATGCTTGGACCAAATACTGGAGCAAATGAAAAGCTATGTATTCATGTTTTTGGGTTGGCATTGATTCATGTTTTGAACGGTTGTGGCTGAATGCACCTCGGCTCTTCAAGTAACTACTATGGCAATTTCCCTTCGAGCATTCGCAATAGACTAGGCTTGCAATGATAGACATTAGTATCGAAATGTACCTTGTACTGAGATCGTTTTGATCATGGGCCTTGATTTATCTAGCTGATTGAATTTAAATGTTTAGGTGCGGGCATTGCAAGCGACTTCATCCCGCTTGGGAGGATTTAGCTAAAAAGTACAACGAGAAGCCCGAGGAGGAGCGCGATGTGGTCATTGCCAAAGTGGATTGCACTACCGACACTGAAGTCTGCTCAGGTAAGCCATCCCTCTAATTTCTCCTGAAAACCGACAACCACAGCCCTTAGCATATTCATGCCATGCTTACAGGTCAAGACGTGACGGGTTATCCCACTCTCAAGTTCTTTAAGAAGGGTGAAGCCGAGGCTGAGAAATACCGAGGACAGCGGTCCTTGAATGATTTGGCTAAATATGTCAACAAGCAGATGGGTCTGGAAGTGGAAGAGGTACGTATATTTTAAGTTTCAGTTGCCGGGTTCCATCCCGAGATGGCACTAAAAAAGGCGCCGTTAAGAACAGGGAAAGCGTAGGATAAGGTGTTCCATCTGGGAGCTTTCTTCGCACTGACTCAGCTGTTGTGTTCCTTGTGCGGAACCCTACCACCGCCGGCTTTCAATCGATACTGACATTCAATAAAGTCATTGACAATTTATGGTAGTCACAGAGCCAGGCACTGGCGTTAATAGTGTTTTAACCGATAGTTGGTCCCACGCTCAAAATGGAGGGGCTGGTGAAGTTCTTTAAAAGATTTGTCGTATGCACATTTCTGTGCGGGGTCGTCAAATACTTGTACCCGCTTATTTTGGTAAGATTTTGCTCATAATATATTAAAATCAATGCTCTGTTTAATATTTCTTTTGAGCACGGTGCCTACCATTACAAATGTAGCTTTTGAAACTCTTCATTCCATAAAAGCCAGTCATACTCACCCATCAAGTGGTTAAACGCATAGCAATTTCTTTGCAGGATTTTGAACTGTTTCATTTTTTAAAAGATCATATGAGCTATGAATTAAAATCTGTATGTCACACATTTTTCTTTACTTATGACATGAAATTTGTCTGAAAATGTTTTTTTCCTCAGTTTTAAGGTCATTATTACGGCTCTGTATTTGATCCTGTTAATTAGGGTTCTTATAGAGTGAGAGAGGGGTGCGGACAGTCACCGATATTAATTCCTAGATTTTGATCATTGATTGTTAATCGAAATAGAAACTTTGCCCCATGAGATAAAATTGGCCCTGGTTTTATATCATGTATTCGATGCAGAACTGTCGACATATTTCATAACTTACATACAAGCTCCAACTCATCATGCATCAAGTTTATTGATCTTTTTCGGTCGGGAGGACGTTGTCAATGCACTTACAATCAAGTTTATCAACACTTGGCTCAATCCCATCATTTACGGGCACACTAAACCAAACTGATTGTATGGTTTCTTTACAAATTTTGCAAAGCCTTTTGATTGATGTTTTCCGACTCTGAAAGCCAGTCAAAACCGAGATTTTTCCAAGTTGATGATCGAAGCCTAGATTTAGAGGGCATTCTATTATCATGCCTCAAAGTCTGATGATATGAAAATGTGGCACATTTAGACTGACATTGTTCGGTTTGGTTTTTTATCTTACCTTTAACGGCAATAGATAAAACATGGTTCTTATTAACTGTTTAAGCCGCCTTTTTCTTCCATATCCACGGTTATTCCACTCAGTGTATGTGTTTAACAAGTTGTGGAACAAAACATATATTGCTCCATTTTGCCGTCTTTTGAGCTGTCTCGAGATGAAGCTGGAAGTTTGATATTGCATTACATTCAGATTAATTCATAAAACAATAACGAATCGAGGCAACAATGGTTGGCGAATAATACTAGATGTGGTGTGGTTTGATTTTTTTTGCGATTCGTCAAACATCGGTGTTTGCCCAAATTAAATCAGAATCGCACATATTTTTTTTTTTCGGACTTCCTTACCGCAACCAGGACTGAAATCCCAGCAGTTCAAGACGAGAAGATTATTCATTTTACTTGACTTTTATTTATACATATTATTTGATCGACCAACGAATTGGAGTTGGCTGATCTGGCTAACCGTTGAATATAAGGTTGATCAGGAATTTTAGTCAAAAACTTGTCCAAGTCTGACTTAAATCTTGCTACTGGATCAACCCCTACATAAGCCCTACGAATATTTGAGGGCAACAAATTGAACAATGAAGGAGCCCGAGAAAGAAGAGAGTTGGACTTCATAGTTTTAACTAGCCTGGATTCTCGAGGGCTTGAAGGTGCTCTCAAAACGCACATTAAGCCTCTACGGTCACTACAATTGACCCTAAATCCTGGGTTGGGACAAAGCTCATGAATGCTTTTGAAGACGTACAATATCAGATACCTTTCGTACCTTCTCTGAATACTGTACAATCCCAACCTTTCTAACCTCTCCCAATATGAGAGCTCTCTCAATCCTGTGATGTTCCTAGAAAAACATCTTTAGACCTGCTCGAGCTTTTGCAAACCTGCTGAACTAATTGGAGCCCAAATGGGAGAGGCATATTCAAGATGCGGCTGAACAATCGACTTGTACAGAGTTAGCATCGTGACACTATCTCTGGACTTCAACGTACGATATATCCAACCACATGTTTGAAAAGCCTAACCAACTTTCAACTGGATATGCTCATCAAACTTTCCATTATCTTGGAGGACTACACCTAAATCCTTCATGGATGAGACCTGCTCAATGTCCTTACCGTTATCATCTAATAGTGGAGTGTCTAATGGCGTCGACCCAAAGGTTATTGAGCGGAATTTCATTCCATTCAGTGCCATGTTACTTGCGGCAACCCAGGAGTAGATTTGGTCTAGGACCTCTAACAGACAACCGGAATCCTGACCATTCCTACCAACTACCAATTTTGTATCATCAGCATAAGAAGAGATACTGACAATACTACTACCAAGCTTCTGAATACACTTAATATACACTTTTGACATAGTACGAATAGGAAATGCTTTCCGAACAATAATTGTTTACGATCATGAAATTGAGATTGGATGAGGGACACTAATTGCACCGTTATCAAGAGTGCCAATGTCAAGCGGAACGAATTTATTGGTCATCTTGTACCTCACTTTACCATGTCTAACCAAATGGTTTGCATTTTACATCTGGTCTTGCAATTGGTCTGAGCACTTCTCATTAGGATATCTCACACCTAAAGTTGGTTTGGAAGTGTTAGAAGTTTCCTACTTCTAGGCAAGAGAACGAAAGTTTACGCGATTTTCACAAGCCCATGGATAAAGAGGCTCAAGACATGCTTATCCCTTTACCCAGTTTTATGTTCTACCTTTCTTCCCATTCTATAGATTTATTGGTTTTGAGATGTGATAAAAGACCCTTAGACAAGTAAATAAATCGTTCTTCATCCTGTTCCAATTGCAGGAAGCCGTCACCGAACCCGAGATTGCTGTGGCCGATAAGGGCCTTTACGTCCTTGGCGAGAAGTCGTTTGCTAACCATATCAAGGCTGGAAATCACTTTATTAAGTTCTACGCTCCCTGGTGTGGACATTGCCAGGTAGGTGTATTTTTAATTATTTTCGAGCTCGTTAAGCGAGTGTGTTCGTTTGTGGGGGAGAGACCAAATACACTCGAAACAAACCTGAGGGCAGAAACTTTGCAAACAATAAGTGAAGGAAGAAAGTTGTGGTCAGCTCCTTTTCGAAATTCCGTATGTTATTGTCTCAATGATACTATCTTGCCCATTCCCCCGCGGCCTCGGGATCGGGATCAAAATGATCCCATCCGTCACCGTCCTCCATTATTTCCCCCCTCTCCCATTAAAGGGCACATGGGACTCATGAGATTGATTTGTTCCAGAAATTGGCTCCCACCTGGGACGAACTGGCCGAGACCTTCGCGGATGGAACCGTGGCCAAGATTGCCAAAGTGGATTGTACTCAAGCTCAATCACTCTGCCAAGAACACGAGATCAAGGGATATCCCACTCTCGCTTGGTTCAAGAACGGAAAGAAGACCGAAGTTTATCGTGGTGCCAGGTAATTACCATGCCAAGTGATCCTCTCTCGGATGATGGACGAGAATCTGAGGGTGTCTCGGTGTCCATTAGGGCTAAAAGCCAAACCACGGCAATCATGACCCAAGACCAGGGGTAAAATGTGATGATTTGGGTTGAAGACTTCTAAAGCAGATACGAGACAGAAATGTTGGAATGAAATTGAAGCGATTTGGAAAGTATGTACTACGCGTATATATGTAATCCAAAAACGCGTACCACTTTCATGATACAAGTTTGTGGAAAGTTTAGCTTCCAAGAACGTGGCTTAGATTTTTTTACGATGGTTCAGTCTTTCACATTTGACTTTTCTAATATTAGCCATTGCTTAGGTGGATACCAAATTAATTAACGCGCATCATAGTTATATCTGAATAATAAATGTAAGAAAAAGATATACGAAATAATAAATATCTGAAACATATTTGCCACTTTCATGCTGAGCAAAATTAAAAGAAGCGACTTCAAACATCTCGCCGTTACCGAAACTGGTTTAAAAATACCTTGGAATTGTGGTTTCAGCCATGTCTGAATTGTGATGACCGTGGAAAAGAACGTTTGCCAAACTGCTTCCAATCCCGAACAAGTTAGCTACACGAAAAAGGGACTCACAAAAACTTTTCATCCTGAGAACTTTATCTCTTTGCCAATTCGCCTTCCCTGAAAACACTTTCCACAATACGCAGTGACGTGTTTCCAGTCGAAAACATGACACTATTTAGGACCCAGTGCCAATATTTTAAAATCTGCTATTGGATCCAATCTCGATGCCACGATATTTCTCAAGACCGATACTAAATTTACCTCTGCTCTCTTCTTTGCAGAACTCTGGACGAACTTTCTGACTTTGTGAAGACTAGTGCTGAAACCAAGGACCAACCCGAAGCCGACAAAGTCCCTACAGAATCCGGCGAGACCGGACCCGTGGTCCTTCTTACCATCGACAACTTTGCCAAAGAAATCGAATCTGGTAAGCCAAATGGCCTTGTTATCTTCCCTTTTTCCTCTTGTCGATGTTTTCCCTCGGCGGAGCCTGCTTTTAAGAGGATTGGATCATCTCTAATTGATGGAACTTGTTCTCAAATTCGCCATTACTGGTTTCAGGCGTGACTTTCGTGAAGTATTTTGCTCCATGGTGTGGCCATTGCAAACGGTTAGCTCCAACGTGGGACGAGTTGGCCAAGAAGTACGAAGGCAAGGCTGGAATCAAGGTGGCCAAAGTGGATTGCACCTCCAACGACAACCAAAACAAGGAGCTCTGCAATGACCAAGGGGTAAGTGTGGGTGACGAGATTGGACGAATGAAGCTAGAAACTGATATCGAAATGCCCGTTAGGTGTTTGGTTGCCTCTGGGTTGGCAATATCGCGTCACAGATTAAGAGAGGCCCTTACACGGGAAGCTTCATGTTTTTAAAGTCTGGTCAGGGAACGTTGGTATTCATTGTCTGTTGCCATGGTCTCCAACGAAGGTCAGACATACAATGGCGGGATGGTCGATAGAATCAATTTACATACCAATATCAGTCCAAGCTTAAGGAGGATAGATATTTTGAGGGATTGACGAGTGAGGCAAAATAAATATTTTTGTGGGTGGTCAAAGCGTTCCGGATGTAGATTCATTTGAATTGTCATATTAAGTGCAGTACGCGATTCAGTTGCTTAACGCCTCAATTTGGGCATAAAGAACCAGGTTGATAGCTGTTCATTCAAAAGCTGTGTTTCAAAAGACCTTGTCGTAACAAATTGGAACAAAGAGACTCTTCATTGTTCCAACGCACTTCAATTCTCTCAAGAGAAACGGAGACGCTTGACTTCATAGAGGTTAAGAATACCTGAGTAATATGGTTTCGCTCCTTGAGATTATGCCAATAAACCAATCATAAGGCTGTCATCTTGGTGTGAGATTTTGTCTCTGGTATATGAGCTATGACCGATTCGTCGATGACCCTCGAATGAGAAAAGCCTCCTTAGAGGATAAGTCCAAACAAGCTTGGCCGAGGGCTTAAGGACTTCTTCTCTTGAGTATAATGAGCCACTTCAGTACTCAGGGTGCTCAGTGGGGTCATCCTCGTCTTTTGGACAGTTGGTGCGCGTTATTGGAAAATACCTAAGACCAAGTGAGCCTTCCAAGCTCCTTGGATATTATTGGAAGAATGATTACCGAACCGCACTTACCTATCTCTCTCTCTATTTGTTGGTGCATTATGCAGTAGCCAGGTCAGGTCCTAAGGACAAGTGCACAAAGATAATTACGCACAAATAAGCATGAAAAGACAAATTTGGGCGGCTCTTTCGAGCAACTTCTGTTCTGAATACATGATACCATCGTAAACCATCCGGCACTGTATTTTGTTGCCTTTGAGTAAGCTTTCGCGGAAAGTTTCCCATCTTTTGATATAAACCAAACTTGGATCTTCCCTTTCACATTCCTTGAGCGTGACATTGCCGTTTCTATTAATTGGAAGATGAAACATTCTTTCATCATAACTTGCACTTTTCTCGTTTCAGGTAAATGGATTTCCCACTTTGATTATTCACAAGGATGGCCAGAAAGTGGCTGAATACAGTGGCAAACGCGAGCTCGCCGACCTGGAAAAATTCGTTAATCAGCACTACACTGCCAAAGACGAACTCTAGGTCCATCATTCAAGGTCCCAATCGTTGGCACGTTTGTCCTCAGGAGAAAAAGAAGACTCTCTATCGAACTTCTTTCCTTCCCGCCCCCCTTTTAAGGTGGCGACTGTGTTCGTCGAAATTCTTTTCGTATTTTAGCGAGTTTCCAATTTTCCTTTTTTCCGGAGATCTCTTCCAACTTTCAGAATTAATGATTCAGCCGGTGGATGTTTGATCAGACCTTGAACACCTTCGTCAAATCCTCTGTGAAGTAGTTTCATGCAAAATTTTAATCACCACCTTGCCGAATTCCCAATTTCAGAACTGTAATTGCTCAAAAGCGACGCAAAAAAACCGACATGAAGATCATTATCATTTTTTTGGCTCGATCGATCGAGTATTCATCTTGTGGACATTGCCCTCTTCTTTAGTATGTTCCGCTCCTCCTACACTTCTTTTTCTTCCTTATCCTCGTCCTTTAGAATCATGCCATTCAATAATCAGCATCTCCGGCCTCATTGTTTAGAAATATACTTTTTTACCCAAACAAACGAAGCACCTCCACCTCCAATTAGGGCTCAAGATTGGTTTATTATTATTGTCCTCGTCGATAAATACGCTTTTAAGTGGATCCAAGCGGGTTTGTTCTTCGCCCGCAAACAACAATAAGTGTTCCCAAGGACGCGTACCTTTCCCAGCAAGCCTTCTCTCGTTCGTTCCAATTCTTCCAATCGGGAGCAAGAGAGGTTACTTGGGTCACTCTCAACCTTTCAGTTTTTTTATTCAAGGACTCACTAGAGCGAGCTTGCTAATTTGCACTCTGAAAGGCTGCGTGCAATAAAAAAGAGAAAAAGAGTTCCTCTCAATTGTTTGCATACTTGAGAAGAATCTGGCTAAAGTTCTCTGGTAATGCTTCGATTAAAAAATGTTACGAAAAGACGGTTCAAGATCAAGGCCCTTTGTTTTAGATTTTCCCGAAGTGGGTGCCTCCTTTGCTTTGTGCTCCCTTGAGGTAACGTTTGTAGTTTATGGTAATACAACGTTTTGGACCAGACACACAAAGTTTCCTTGGTCCTACGTGTTGAAAAATTTATGTTTGCTCTTCGGTAGTTAGTGCAAGGGCAAGCAATAAACAATCCAAAATGTCTTTGTTATTGGATCACAAGAAATATCGAGTAAGAAAAGGAAATCGATTAGAAGGGTCTAGGAACATCAATGCATCAATGGTGACTCTGTCAATTTCTCATTTACCATGGCATCTCCGTTTTCTGTCACAGATAAGATCATTCGTTCCGACTTGATATGAGATGCCCAGAAACATATCTTGGTAAAATAGGCATGATTTGATATAATTTGTGTAGGGGGTCATGCATCCAAGCCTGTGGGGATAGGGACTTTTCCATTCGACCTCGGAAAGTAGGGGCCTTGAAACAAATATTGCAAGACGATGAGATTAGGCCAAGTTGTTTGTAAGTTTAGATCTATTAGGGTAGAATACCCCATCCCTTTCACTTCTTTTCTCTCGGTCCATGTAACGCTTCCGTTGAAGGGCTCGAAGATCACTCTCCATAATTCGTATAAAAAAGCTTTGGGCGTTTCCTAAGCTGGGAAAATCGCAAGCATGACTCTAGCCACGGACCTCTCGAGATATGGACTGCGAGCGGAAGCAAAGCTCTCTTATGTGCTAAATCGTTCACTTTCTTCTAAATAAGCAGTTGATACGACCACAAGATGTTGTTGAATAGAAGAACGTGGCCAAGTTTGAGCCCAAAACTATGCTTAGAGAAGTCGATGTGTCAAAACTTATGCTGTAAACACAACATAAAATTCATTTTTTTGGGCCTGCTCTTGGGCTGCGCCTTTGAAACACAACTTTGAAACGAACCACTTTTCAAGTAAATGGTATAAAAATGATCGGCCTTTAATTGAAGAGATTTACGTTTGTTATTTTTATTGTTTCACCTCGAAAAGTGGCTCGGATTCGCTATGGTTAAGAGCTTGCCGATTTTGCGAGAAGCTCATTCACAGTCCATATTTCACGAAGTTCGTACACTTACCCAATACCTGCTTAGAAAAATATGATTGTCAGATTATTAATGCTGAGATATCTACATTTTAATCGCAATAATGTACAATATATTTGGGTCAGCCTTGTGAACGACTCTTGTCATTCTTTTCCTGATTGAGTAGTACGCTCATAAGTCCATGTGGTTCAAGTCACAAATAAGGATTTCAATACTCTGGTGGATCTGTGCCTCGAATGGCTCCCCAAAAATGCCTAAACATGGGTCCTAACCTCGAGCAGCATTTATCAAATATATCGTAACCTTTGTTTTTCGAGGTCAGGCTGCCAATGGCTCATTCCCAATTGAGGTCACGTCGATTAACTACCAAGATTATCTTGCAATCTTACAGTGTATTCGGTCGGTCTTGTTCAAAGTCTTGACCGACGGGCTCTTAAGGGCTCAAGGTCTTCGTGAATTCTTTGGAATAGCCCATCTTAACAAGAAACCTTTTTCTAATTAACTTTAAGAATGACAATTGTCACGTCCTTACTTCCATTCTTTACAAGGTGCAGATTTCAATGTTAATGTCTAGTCTAGGGTGTTGCGAAAATAATGGACCACAACACGGTTTTCCATGTCCTAACTTGTTCAAATGTACATGGATCTAATAAATCAACCGACCATTATGTGCGCACAAACTAAAGGTCACCATTTGTTATTACCATGATATGCTTTAAAATCAATGATTTTCCTGACCAGAGGCCAGTGTTTTTAAGCTGGTGCCTTGGAGTTAGGGGCTTGGACGTTAACCGGTATGAAACTACACTGGCCAAAGAGGTGAGCAAACGCTCATTCTGCGCAAGGCCCAAGCCTTAACTCAGAGGTACGAGCGTTCAAAAAACTGGCCTCTACTCTCTGAAAAGAAGATTGGTCAAGAACCATGTCCGTATCTCCAACCGAGGGATTTGACCTGCAGGATATTGCTCTTGATCATAACTCTTTGGAATCTCCATGATGTTTGAAATGAAGTTGAATGAGCTTATAAAACAACAAAGGTGAGGAGCGTGGTCACAGGCTAGATATTTTTACCCGCTTTAAGTTCAATTAGCATTCATCAATCAGACGGTCCAATAGATTCTCACTTTTACAAGTTTTGAACCTCTTGGAAAGCACCTTTTAATGGTATGGTCTGAAGTATATATCCGTGTATGCAATAACATCAGATTTATTTCGATGGCTAGAGGGATTTGAAGATGTTACGGACAGACATGCGAAAAAATTACCAACTTAGTTAATTAGTATCAGGGCTGTCCAAATAATACAATCAAAATCACTTCACAAACGAAAAAAAATCAAGAAATGTCTAAAAACATATCGCCAGTTGCAAAATAATAAAACAACAAAATGACATGGTAAGCTAAAATTCAAGAGCATGTTGAAAAAGGGTGCACAAACTTTCTCTATAAGCACCCTGCTCTACCATGGAGGTCTCAATTTAACTGGAGGTCTATCAAATTGTCGCCGTATACCCCGGTAGGCTTTGATGTCATTAGGAAACAGGGCTAAAACGATGAGTTAGGCCTTACCTTGGATCGGTTTTCACCCTCCATTCTGTTTAAGAGGTTACTGCTGATCATTTCCAGTCAATATAGTTCCAATTTCATGTATACTGTTGTTTATAATTCAAGATGATTGACATTGAAATTCCAGGATCGTGTAGTAGTTGGCCCCTTTTTCGCTCTGTAGTTAATAAAACACATCTGATTCACTTTCAAGGAGTGCTTGGATGTCTCTGGCAACTACTCACATATAAAAAAAAATGGAATTTACGCGAATTCTTGTCACTTGTAATTTTTATTCGAACAAGTCAAATTTCACGGTTCGTCCATCTTGTATCACCCGTTTACCTCAACTGAACTTGGACAGCTGAAAAACTTGAACATTAGGAAAAAAATCCTCAAGATACATCTTAAAACAAGTTCCTCCCTATAATTTTGAATGTCTATGGCAAGGGAATTTGCCTGGCTTGGAGAGCGTGACCATTATTTTTTCAATTTCTGGTCAGGAGGTTGAGTCCAATGGTTTTTAAAATTTCCGTCGTAATATTAGGGTACATTTGGCGACGTCAAATATGTCCAGTGTAACGTCGTCCATGCACATACTGAATAATTACAGCAGGTCTTATTTCTTACATAAAATGCGCCAGGCAGCCAAAGCTGAAGAGACGTGATCTTGAATAGGACATGTCAAGTGACGGAAATCTTAGGAAAAATGTGGTCCGGCACCCCCATTTTAGGCATTTTGGCGAGGAAGAACTGAGACAAACATCAGTCAACTCGCACCATCCTCCCTTTGAACATTCAATAATCAAGTGATGGTGAGTGAGCTGCTGTGTTACAAAACCGAACAAAGTGAACACGTTGGGCGTAATTCGGTGAACGCACTATCAAATGAACCAGAATGGGACAAGACTCAATCATGATACATTGTATAAATTGTAACATTTGTAAAAAAGGATAACGGATCCAATGAGACAACTCTCGCAATAAAGATTTTTTTTCTAATTGACTCGATACCACAATGATATTTGCTTAGACAAGCTGGTAAAATGAAATAAACGGCAAAATTCTACAATTTTACAATCTGACATGACCAAGAGTCGCAATAAAGTTAAAGTTAAAATTCAATACATGCACATTGCGGTTTGTCTGGGTATCTTGTTTTTGATATTGCTCAATGGATTAACGTCAGTTGTTCATGAATGCGTTCACTTGACAAACCCTATAGTTGTGCTGTCCAAAAAGCAAGATAATCACACCATTTAGGAAAAAAGCAAATACCCTGAAATGGTAGAACATAATTTGTTTTTCATTTTTTTGCAATCAATAAGAAGTGATGAACTCAAAATACACAAATAATGCAAATAATTGAAAAAAATGGGAAACTTTGAAAAATGACGCATTTGCATTTTTGGGACAGCCCTGATTATTATGTTTGCA